>NW_027522470.1:0-122493 GCF_052094955.1 Ictidomys tridecemlineatus | reverse complement strand
TTCTGAAACAGAAATGTTCTAGGTAAGATTTTTATCAATAAATCAGTAGTTTTTATATTGTCTCTTAGTATATAACTCTGTTAAATGCAGATTTCTAAATTGTGCTATTTTTTAAAATTGGCTGTGTACACATATATAAATAAGTATTTTAAAAATTATTTTTATGGATATTTAAAACAGAACTAGCTTTAGAATGATTAAATACTGAAAATTTGAAAAAGTCACTATTTAGTGGTGGAACTTGTAAGTAAAATTATAACATTTCATGTTATGAAATTACTTATCAACAGATTTGGCATTTAACAAAAATTATATAGTTAGCTTTTGGCTTTTAATTTCAAAAGCATTTTTGCTTTTTTATGTTTCTCCACTTTAAACATTTTGAACCAATGACTATTTCTTACCTTGAAATACTTAGTGTATTGTCAAAATTATTCACCTCTGTATCTTTCTGTTCAGATCAAATAATTCCAATCCTTTTTTCTTTTCTTTTCTGTCCTGCTTCTTGTTTTTCATCCTAAAAAGTGATTTTTTTTCTTATAATTTGTGACCAAGAAAAAACAAAAGAAAAGATGTATAGAATTATTTGTTGAAAAGGAATCAGTGTAACCAAATCAACCAAATTCCCATGTTGTTATTGGGTGAAAATAATATTTTATTATGGGATCTTGCTTGCAGAGTACATGTACAATTCTTATTTACCCTACACAGTAATTTATATACATTATGTACATGGAAATAACATCTATACAAATTATACATAGCTTTCTTAATTAAAAGTCACAGCCTATTGCTTGGAGAATGTTTTCTATAGTAGGCAACAGAAAGTAGTTCATTGAGCAATTAACAAAGGTAAATTGTCACTAATTGTAAATGTTTATCAGCCTAGAGAAGCTAAGACTGAAAGAAGACAGAAAATTGAAAAGAAAGATCCAAAAACAAGAAGCAAAAAAATTAGCACAAGAAAGAATGAAAGAGGACTTAAGAGAAAGTAATCCACCCAAAAACGAAGAACAGAAAGGTATGCAGAAGTCCAAACATGATAAGAATAGTATGCATTTGCTTAAACGTACAAATACAGAATTATAAGGCTCATATTATTATTTAATTGAAGTATAGATTTCAGTTAGTATTTTCATACTATCACTAAAATATAGAATTCAGTTAAAAGCGGCGCTCCCAGGGTCCTCCGGGGCTCACAGGAAAGGCTGTGCACACCAAGCGCACGGGGCGGAGCCTCTTGCAGCCAGATGGAGGGCGAAGTGCCGGGCTTCTTAGTAGCCTTCCAGGCGAAGGGCCAACCGGAGGCGATGAGGACGAGGGTGCAGGAGCAGGACTTACAGCAGTGCGGCCTGACAGGTAAGTGGGCTGCAGGAGAAGGGCCGCCCAGACACGCCACGTGGTGCACACCAACTTTTCGGGAGCGGGGTCTCCAAGGAGGTTTTCCCCGTGGGCGCCGGGGCTTCCCCTCCACCGGTAGGGGGTGGGTGGAGCTCGGCCTGGGGCACTTCCGGGTAGGGGGGGGTGGCGAGGAAATGTGCCTGGTGGGGCCCTAAACCCCGGTCCAGGCGCTCTGGCTGTGAGGGTGGCGCTGGGGTCAAACTTGGAAGACGCACCGCCCCTTTGACTCTCCTGAAGGAGCCTGCGCGCCCCGCAGGTGGCTGGCCGCTGGGTGGTTGTCCTCCCCGCACGTTGGGACCAGGGACACTCGCGCCTTCCTGCGCGGTCAGTCCGGGTCCCGTCCTGCCCTGGGGAGACACCGCAGTGACCCTCGCAGGCCTCCCAGGCCCGTTCCTCACGGGAGCCTGGGACGGTCGCGGCGCCCGTGGGAGGCGTAGTCGCCGTCAGTCGTCTCACGGAAGCTCTGGTGGAGCGGGGGGGGGGGGGGGGGGGGGGGGCTGTGCGTCTCGGTGGAGAGGGCTCGGCCCGCCCCTGACTGTGGGGTCCCACCCGCGGTTCAGTGGCTCTCGGGAAACGGGAAACGAGGTGCCGCCGGCTTCCCGCAGAGGGTGGTGGGAGGGTGGAGGGGGGCCTGTGTGCGCGCGCGCGGCTGGTCCGCCACAGTGACCCGGAGAGACTGCAGGGGACTGCGGAGGTGGCGGGTCGCCGGGGAAGCCTTGGGAAGAGCAGTCGGGGTGTAAACTACCAGGCAGTGCAGGGAAGAGGGGGAACACTGGACCCAAGGGTAGCGACTGGTCATCCTGTTTGTTAAAGTAAATGGATATTTTGGGAAACTGTTTGTGAGCTAAGATTTTTCTTTTCCTGATTCCAGCAGTCGTGTGTGTTCTTTGTAAAACATTTGGGGAAATAGCCTATGCCTTTGGTGGGTTCCTGGATTCCTGGTCCTGGAGGTAGATACCACCGTCATGAGCCAGTTCTGTGATGGTTATCCAGCAGTTGTACCAGGAAGCTAAGCCGGGGGCTGCTTTTCCAGCCCTTCCTACAAAAAATTTTATGGTGACCTAATTCCCTATATTAAATCCTTTTCTGTCTAACTTCTTTTTGGATAATTTTTTTTTTTTTACTTTTGCAGTCATCTTCTAAGTATTAAATATTGTTATCTTTGTATAGTTTCATATCATTTTAATTAAACATGTTATTATATACTAATTACAGATTCACATGCAGTTTTAAAAAAAGAGATCCCATGGAACCTTCCTCAGTTTCCCCAGTGATAATATCTTGCAAAACTTCTGTAGAATATCATAGTCCAGACATTGACTGGAGTTTTAGAACAGAGGCCTGACTCTGGAGAGCTAACAGATCATTTAGAACAAGAGGAAGCTTCAAACTGCAAGGCATCCTGATCTCACAAGAGGGGAAGGTTAATCATGGCAAGGTCTTTTGGGCGCGGGTACCTGGACTGCCTCATTATAGTCACCTCCTCCTAATCACATCTGGTAAAGGGTGAGTGATTAGATTGGGTAATCCAGGGTAACTCAGTATCGTCTCCCCACCTCCAGGCCCTCAACCTTAGTCAGGGCTGTGGAGTCCTTTTTGCCAAATAAGGTAACATTCACTGATTCTGAGGTCTGTGCATGAACTCTTTGAGGGTCACTCTTTATCCACCACTTTAACCTTTTACTTTTTTAAATATATATCTTTATTTTTACTTATTATTTTATGAGGATCGAACCCAGGACCTCATATGTGTGACGCAAGTGCTCTTTCCACTGAGCTACATCCCCGTCCCATCAACCTTTTACTTTTATTTTATAGAGATAATTATAAACATATATATATAACATAAATATTTATAGTGTCTTGCCATCCTTGTTCAGTTTTAAACACCCTTTATGTAGCAGCATCTCCATTCTTAACCCTGCTTCTCTGTTGGCGCACAGTGTAGTCCTGTTTTCATTTTGTCCTTTAGCAGGAGCAGTCCACATCCCAGTTGTACTAGGTTGTGGGGAGGCCAAATAAGGTGCTGGAGACAGCATGGGAGACATGGTTTATCTGGGAAAGCTTCTAACAGATCAGTGACGGTTCCAGGAAGAGTTCCGTGGCAACAGACTGAACAGATAGCATCTGGGTCCCTGAAGGTGCTTCTCCAAGCAGTACCTCTCTTGCTCCTGGTGTTTTGCCTGGTGGCTCTGGCCAAACAAGTGATATGTATCCTTTCCACAGAGCCCTCAGTTCTCTGCCCAGCCCCATTAAGGGAGGAGGCTTACATGTTAGACTGAGGAAGCAGTGACATCAGCATTAGTTTGTGTGTATGACCAGCATACATGCAAGAAAGTAGCTTTTTACAGATAACACTAACTTGCCCTAGTGCCCAGTGTGCATAGAGAAAGCCAGTGTCCCTCAAGATGATATGTATCTGGACTTTCCAGCCTAGGCTTGATCTCATTGGTCCCTTAATTTTGCTAGGTTTTTGTAAACAGAAAGGGAGCATTCAGGATCATGATGTTTTACTGTCCCCCTTTTCTTTAAGGGACAATATAGCAGGAATGGCAGATTTAGATGAGTGCCATTAAGCAAGCATATGAACAGTCCATGTGTTGTTTGTCACATCACTTCCAGGAATACTTATTTACAGAAAAGGACAGTGGCTTGAGACTGGGTATTATAGAACAAATCCCAGGCTGAGTTTCTCATTGATCAAGAAGATTATATAACAGTGACTGGCTATTTCAGGGCTTTGAATGGTAACACAAGTCTGCCCAAAAAGAAATTTGGAAATCAACTAATGTTTGTATACATAGAATGTCCCAATAAAAGATAGAGCCAATAAAGTTTGACATTAAGGGAATGTAAGCCATGTTCTTCATTCAAAGCCTTAGAGCTTAGCCCACATATGTGCTGAAATGTCTGCTCTCTGGTTTTGCTCTATTTTTTATTTCTAGGAGTTCATTTATGCCCTTATCAACTGAAGGGAGTCAACTGGCTAGCCCAGGGATTCCACTGTCAAAATGGCTGCATCCTGGGAGATGAGATGGGCCTTGGTAAGACCTGCCAGGTATGTTACTTTGAAGAAGCACTGTTTACCTACACCAAAACACCTCCTCACAACTCATTACCATATATATATATATATATATATATATATATATATATATAATTTTTGGTACCCCAGATTGAACTCAGGTGCACTTAAAAACTTAATCATACATCCAGCCCTTTTTTGTATTTTATTTGAAGACAGTGTCTCACTTAGTTGCTTAGTGCCTCGCTAAATTGCTAAGGTTGGCTTTGAACTCATGATCCTCCTGCCTTAGCCTCTGGAGCCAATGGGATTATAGGTATGTGCCACCACACCTGGCTTAATACCATCTTTAAGTGCTGTTACATATGTGTGTGTGTGAGGGTGTATGTGTGTGTGTATGTATATATATACTAGAATGTGAAATGCTTAACTTTTAAGAGATCACAACCTTGGGATTGATTTTTCTAGTTGTAGGGGTAGTTATTAATTATGTCATTACCTTTATATGAGCATTGACATGTGTCTGTGAGAAAAGTTACTTGAGTTACAAGTGCAGTTAATGGGCCCAGGTTTAGGGCTTTTCTCTGTGTGAAGCATATATACTTGCCCAAGGACCAAATTGACTGTGCTCCTTAGTAATACTATATGAAGTTAACTGTATTATTTCTAATATTACTCTCTCTTTCTCAGTGGGGGTGGGTTGGGGTCGGGCTGCTGTCCATTTTTCTACAGTGATAGAGAAATATGGAGGAAGTACCCTATGTTTTCCAAAATAAAACTTAGACTCTCTGACCTTAAAAGGGGAGAATGAGATGTGGCCCTCTCGGGCATTGATCTAGTGATTAATGGTGGAGTGTTGAAATTGATGCTTCTGCGAGAATAATAAGCAATACTGCCCTGGGTTGACACATGGCCTTTGATTAATGGAAAATTCAGTCACAACACCTCTTGGGTTAATCACATAAGGATTACTTATCTGAAGGATACAAAAGATATCTTGGTATAATCATGATATACGTCAGAGGCAGCTTGATCAGAAATCAGGAAGATAAAAACTTTTCAATCCCAGGAAAGTTTGACCAGTGGTCACTGGAGAGAATGAGCAAGGGTCTCATCATCCTTTTAGAAGTTCAACTGTCCCCTCCAATGCTCACTATATATATAAACTTTAAGCTGGAGCAGCGGTGCACATAGGCTAGTCTGATCATATGTTGAAGCCTCCTTTACTTAGGCCAGATGTATCTCATCAATCTTGGCATTATTCAGAAACAATGCAACCACTTATATAAGGTCCCCTGAGATTCATCACTTCTCTCTCTTGGGCAAACAAATCTGTTCCTGGTATATTCCTGAACGAGAAATATGAAACTAAAATCAGTTTCCTAGAGGTATCCTCCCTATAATCTCCTTTGTCTCAGTCATTGAAATTGTCCTACTGACTTCACAGAGAGCCAGCAAATTCCACTTGTCCTTTGCCTTTCCACCTCTACTTTAAATTCTCTAAAAAATATACCAACTCCAAGTCTGTTTTGGTAAAAGAATGTTTAGAAATTTTGCATCTATATTATGAAGGATATTGTTTTGTGATATTCCTTTTTTATACTAATTTTGTCTGGTTTTAGTATTTGGGTAAAGCTGGCCTCATAGAATATATTGAAAAGTGTTCCTCTTCAATTTTCAGCAAGAGTTTATGTAAAATTGTTCTCATTTCCATTTTAGATGTTTGATAAAATTCACTAGTGACTCTAAATTTATTTGGTAGACACTTCTGATTTGTGGTAATAAAAGACAAACTTTCTCTAAATTGCTTCTTCAGGGAGCACTCAACAGAATGGTTTTAATCCAGTTAAGCCACTTATTAGAGGGATGCTCTGGGCACAATTTGGGCTGGGATAGTTAAATGAGAAAATCATTTCCTTTATAAGATTAATATGATTGTGTCAAAAAAAATGAACTGCCACTCTGTCATCACAGCACTCTAACCACAGCCATAAGCAGCACGGTATGTTTTACATCATTGAAGTTACAGTGCACGCCTAGCCTATATGGTTTCTATTCATTAATGTAACATTGGCACTGTAGTTTTGCATTTTATTATATTCACAATCATTCAACTGGCATCGAGAATTTATAATTTGCTTAAACATCCTATTGATGAGGAATCATGAGTTCCCCCTTTTTGGGGTTACTTAAATTAATTTTGATGTGAACACCTTTGAGCCTATAGTTTTCTCAGGATTTTGAATTTGATCCTTAGGGCATATTTTTTCCTCAGAAATAGCACAGTATTTGGGGATGCAAGCTCTTCACGTGTTTTTGTTTGTTGAGAGCAACTTTAGAGACATAAGTGTACTCAAACATGTCCTGAAGTATGCACATTTGGCTTTGCAAAGTTTCATTTCATACTCCTACTTCTTGTGAGAATGATTTATTGTCTGTTTTCTGCATTTGAATATGTGTTGTAGATATATGCATGTACAACTATGGCATATGGATCTCGCTATACAGTATGATTATAATGCACCCATTATGAAAGACCAAAGGTTGTATCTGTTTTGTTCACATATAACTTGAGCTTAAAACTTGAGCCAGTAGAAGGCACCCTCTAAATGGTTATAGAAAGAGGGAGAAAGTTGGGGAAGAAGGAAAGCACTCTCATCAGAGCAGCCGAGCCAAGGGCCAAGGCTGTGATGTGCGGGTACTGTTTGCTGTCAGGTCTTAGCACTTCTGGCTTAATAGTTTCAAAGTACTCCTGCTGTTTTCCAACAGGTGTATTGGTTTCATTGATTTTTGTTCTTTCCTGATGTTTTTCCCTTTGGTTCAGTTACATAAATATTGAGCCTCATTGCTCGTTAACTCTTGAAGTAATTAAACACTATCAATTTCCTTAGCAAAGACACTGAGCTTACCTGATGTCGTTCTAAGAACGTACTAGTTTCCTAATATGTGGAAGATTGTATGGAATTTCTTTATAAAGCAAGTCATGTATAACAGTTTGTGTTCTCTGCCTATGGTTGTGGGAACTTTATGGTTGTGTCTCCTGGAAAGGTGATCAAAACTGCCTGCTTTGTTTCAGACGATTGCTCTCCTCATTTACTTGACGGGAAGGTTAAATGATGAAGGACCATTTCTGATTCTTAGTCCTCTGTCTGTTTTGGACAACTGGAAAGAAGAAATGGAAAGGTACAGAGTAGATGTAGCTGAACTTGTATTGTTTATGTTAAGATATTTTTCTAGATGATGGATAGAAGATCATAAAGCAAAATCTTGTCATATTCAATGATTTTATTCCAGAAAGGTTGAACTGAAACAGTGTAGGCAAGACACAAGATCTGATAGGGGAGGATCCAGTGGGTGTTACCCTTCTACAATTTAAAGGCTAGTACTTATTCTCAGTAAATTTTGCTGATGTAAAGGAGAAACTGTCCTTCTCACAGTAACATAGGAAGTAACTAAAGTGAGAAACATCATTGCATTTTTAGTTAGCACAAGACCCTCTTAGACTTGATCCTTCTCCCTGCTTAACACAGACCTTATCCTGGGGTTTAACCATTATTCTAGGTACAGTTCTGTGACCAGCACCTAATGAATGGCGTCTGCACACTGCAGTCCGTCCATGACATGCACACACCATCTCATGGCTGTGGCATTTGGGTTCATCTGATTCTTTCCTTGGATTTAGATTTGCTCCAGGTCTTTCTTGTGTAACATATGCAGGGGACGAGGAGGAAAGAGCCCATCTTCAGCAAGACCTAAAACAGAAGTCACGTTTTCATGTGCTGCTGACTACTGATGAAGTATTCATTCGTTTCTCCTAACCTGGGACCTTAGAAGTTGTAGAACCCACTGAATTATATTGACTTTTTTTTTTTGAGAGCACACATTTTTCTAGGAGGACATCCACCTTCATCACATTGTCAAAGAGGGACTATGACCAAACGAAGTGCAGGATCACTGTGCTTCAAGGTAGCTAGACATATTTCCCTCTCTACTGGTGGATTAAGTGGAAAGCTTCCCAGAAAGTGGCACTTTAGCCCTCTTTGTTGATGAACAGGAGGAGTCAGGTAGCAGGGCAGAGGGTTTCATGTACAGAGGCATCATGTCTGATAACCGGGGGATAGGAATGCAGTATGCCTAGTTTCAGTCTTGTTTTAAATCCTTATCTAAGTAAGTCCTCCCCCCAGCTCTTCTTGGCTACTTAATATCCAACTTGTCTTGTTTTGAAGTCTCTACTTAACCATAACTTGTATCTGTTTGTGTGATAGTGCTACTTAGAAATTGTGCTTAGTTTTTAACTTAGTAAACAAGTTAAAGGCTTAGATCCTGTGGTTTAAGAGTTAACAAGAAATAATCAGAATTTATCAATACCAGTCTTTATTTTTTTAATTCTAACTTTTTTTTTTATTTTGGTACCAAGGAATGAACCTAAGGGTACTTAACCACTGAGCCAATCCTCAGCCCTTTTTGTTTTTGAAGACAAAGTCTCAGTAAGTTGCTAAGGCTGGCTTTGAGCCTGCCACCTTCCTGCCTGAGTCTACAGAAGCTGCTGGGATTCAGGTGTGGGCCACCATGCCCAGCAATACCAGTCTTTTTAATGTGTCTTCCTTAATTTTTCAGATTTGCTTGAAAGATGCACCGTTTCTAAAATCGTGAGTATACTGTACCTTGTCAGAAACTGTGCTGAATGTGTGGAAGTCTTGTCTTTTCTTACATTTTTTTGATACTTGGCCTCTTTCCTGATATGTCTGGTCTGTCTTTGGGTCCTGTGGATGTATAGGCAGGCATGGTGGGAATTCTATGATCTAACCTCTACTCATTAGTTCTGTGTTATTGGGATGGTTTCTTAATTTCCATCAACTTCAGTGTCCTCATCTGTAAACTGGGGGTAGTTACCTTTTTTACTTTGGATGACTGTTGTGACAACTGAGATTAAATCTACATGGTTGATGTTTAGCAGATTACTAGAGATTTTTATTACTAGCAGATTTTTATCATTTTTTGGTTTTATTTTGGTACTGGGGATTGAACCCAGGAGTACTCTACCACTGAGCAACATCTCCAGTCCTTTTTATTTATTAATTTTTTAAATTTTGAGACAGGGTCTTTTTGAGTTGCCAAGGAAGGCCTTGAATTTGTAATCCTCATGCGTCAGCTCCCAGAGTCTCCAGGATTACAGGTGGGCCACTGCATCCAGCCTGGAAACTGGATTCTTTACACTGTAACTTGCACAGACACGTTCTCAGGACTGCTGCTTGAGATTTCACTGTAGTATAGGAGCCTTTTCCTGGCAATTACCAAGCAGCAGTCAGTGCTGTAGAACTGACTATTTGGAAAAGAAGCTTGAAGTATACTTGTAATTTGTCCATTTAACTATGTCTTGTTACTGGGGATTGAACTCAGGGGCATTTACCACTGAGCTGCATGCCCAGCCCTTTTCATTGTTTATTTTGAGATAGTCTCACTAAGTCGTTGGGACGGGACTCAAATTTGCAATCCTCCAGCATCCCAAGTAGTTGTCATTGTAGGTGTGCCCTGTTGTACCCTGTGTGCATCTTTCATACTCAGAAGGTTTTGTTCTCAAAGGGCCTTATCAATATTTTAAATATTTTTTCCTCATCCAGATTGTTGTGAATGAGTTTCTGTTTTACTCTTACTTTGATGACTGGGCCCAAGATTTTATGATTCCCTCCGGTATTTTGTTTTACTTAATTTACATTTAAATGAGCATATGATGTGTTCCCTCTTTTTCTTTCTTTTTACTTTATTTCATTTTATGTCGTGTCACGTTATTTCATGTCATTTCATTTTATGGTTCTGGGCATTGAGCTGAGAGCCTCCCAACTGCTCTTCCACTCAGTCCTTCCCCCAGCTCTTCTTGGCTACTTAATATCCAACTTGTCTTGTTTTGAAGTCTCTCCATGGAAAGGGAGAGTTACTGGTAATAACCAGGAAAGTAAATTATAGAGCTGCCCCATGGTCTGTACAATAGAGGGATGAGGAGTACAAAGATATCCATGAAACATGGTACTATCTGGCAGGTCTCAGAAGGTAATAAGATTGGGACATAAATGTTCTTGGGTACTTTATGTAAATTGTCCCATTTTGGTTTCATGAAAATCCTAGTAGGCAGAGATTATTATTCATTTTACAAATGAGGAAATTAAGAGATTAAGAATCCAAGTAAGGCAGAGCAGACATTCAAACCCAGCACTTGGTGCTTTGGGCCTCTTTTTTTTAATGTTTATTTTTTTAGTTGTAGTTGGACACAATACCTTTATTTTATTTATTTAGTTTTATGTAGTGCTGAGGATCAAAACGAGGGCCTCGCACATGCTAGGCAAGTGCTCTACTGATGAGCCACAGCCCCAGGCCCTGGACCGTGTTTTTAAGAGAGTGTCTCTAAGTAGGTAGAAGCATTGAAATGTCACCTTATTCAGTAGAAACACATTTTTACATTTCAGTCTGTTCTGAATGCATTTCTGGGTGGATTTAAGAGCCTTAGTAATAAAGAGACATTTATAATATTGACTCATATCAAGAATCCCAACAACATAGTTGTTTCTTTTAGTATGTTTGTTAATGTTATATTTCTCCATTGCTATATTTTACATTCTGAAAATAGGCAATGTGATAAAATCTGCACTCAAGAGGTTTATGAAGGCCATTTAAAGTTGTATGTTATCGCCATGAAATATTGAAATCTTTTGGACAACAGACAGTAGACTTGTAAAATCTTGGATCGAGAAGATCAGGAGTTCCCTTGTTGGACTCTCCATTCTTGTGTTGGAATTCCCTCTACTTTCGTTTCCGGGAAACAATCTTTAATTTCCTTTGATGAGTGATTCAATCCACTTTCACTCATTGAACCAAAATCCACTTCACTTAGCCTTTTGCGTTAAATAAGCATTTTTAGATGTTTGTGTATATACATATCTGTGTCTAGTCCTTCCAAAGGAATAAAACCTAGTCTGTTTTGAGTGGAACTATACTATGAACGCTCACCACCTATGTCATAACTACTATCCAACCTCATGGGGACCCTGTCTCCTTATAATCCTAAATATATCCCCTGCTTATTCTGCCCAGTTCTCTCCTTGGACTTCCTGCCCTCTCTTTGGATCCCCAGTTCAGTCTTCTCCTACTCCACTCTCATTAGCTGAGTGTCTATCTCTGGCTCTCTTCCTCTCAATTTTCTCATTTTTTCTTCCTCTGAGGAGGAAGGCTTCCTTTTTTTGTTGTTGTTTTTCTGCAAATATTTATTGAATCATGGTCCAGATGAGGCCATAGGGATAGAGAAGATTAAGACATTGACCTTGACTTTCAGGGGTGTGTAGTCTTGTAGCAGATGCAGACAAACAGAAACAAAGGCAAAAGGGTGGCATGTGCTCACCAGTAGGTAGAGTGCCAGTGTATTTATTAACCTGCCCACCGCCTATACTGTGAGCCTCTGTGATCAGATTTCCCACATTTAATTCCTTCCCTCCAAAATTCCTCTTACAGTGCTTGTGGGACACAAGAACTGTGTAAACATATTTATTAAATGGTTTAAATAAGAGGGAAAAATGGGAGATGCTTAAAAAAGAGTTGAGTAAAAGTGAGGAAGAAGATGATATTATTAACAGCTAGTACTTATTGAGATTTACTGCTATAGTTTGGATCCTATATATCTCGCAAAGGCTCATATGTTAAAGTCTTGGTCCCCAGCATGAAACTGGTGAGAGTGTGTGGAACCTTTGAAAGGTGAGCCCTCATGGGATGTCTTCTGGTCATTCATTGAGGATGTGTCCTTGTAATGGGTAGCAGGGATCCAGCCTCTTCTTTGCTCTCTCTGTCCCAGCCTTGAGATAGCTGGCTTGCTCTGCCATGCCCTTCTGCCATGGTGTGCTTAACAGCAAGGGGTCCAGCTGATGGTGGACTGACCCTCCAAAATTGTGAGCCAGAGTAAAACTTTTTACTTTATAAACTCATTATCTCAGCTACTTGTCACAGTAGCAGAAAGCTGACCAACACATTCATTATGGGTTAATTATCTTTCTTTGTATTAGTTTTTTTATTTATGTATGACAGCGGAATGCATTGCAATACATATCACATATATAGAGCACGTTGTTTTCATATCTCTGGTTTTATACACAGTATATTCACACCATTCATGTCTTCATACATGTACTTAGGATAATAGTGTCCATCACATTCTATCATCACTTCTAAACCCATGCCCCCTCCCTTCCCCTCCCACCCCTCTGCCCTATCTAGAGTTTGTCTGTTCCTCCAATGCTCTCCCTCCCTACCCCACTAAGAATCAGCCTCCTTATATCAAAGAAAACATTCAGCATTTGGATTTTTGGGATTGGTTAACTTCACTTAGCATTATTCTCCAACTCCATCCATTTACCTGCAAATGCCATGATTTTATTCTTTTATTGCTGAGTAATATTTCATTGTGTATGTTTGCCACAGTTTTCAATCCATTCATCTACTGAAGGGCATCTAGGTTGGCTCCACAGTTTAGCTATTGTGAATTGTGCTGCTATAAACATTGATGTGGCTGTGTTCCTGTAGTATGCTGTTTTTAAGTCCTTTGAGTATAGACCGAGGTGTGGGATAGCTGGGTCAGATGGTAGTTCCATTCCCAGCTTTCCAAGGAATCTCCATACTGCTTTCCATATTGGCTACACCAATTGCAGTCCCACCAGCAGTGTATTTTCTCCCACATCCTCGCCAACACTTATTGTTGTTTGTGTCCATAATAGCTGCCATTCTGATTGGAGTGAGATGAAATCTTAAGAGTACTTTTGATTTTTATGTATCTAATTGCTAGCGTTGATGAACATTTTTTTTTCATATATTTGTTGACTGATTGTATATCATCTTCTGAGAAGTGTCTGTTCAGGTCCTTGGCCCATTTATTGATAGGGTTGGTTGGTTGGTTGGTTGGTTATTTATTTATTTATCTATCTATCTATCTATCTATCTATCTATTTATTTATTTATTTTAGTGTTTAGCTTTTTGAGTTCTTTATATACCCTAAAGATGAGTGCTCTGTCTGATATATGAGGGGTAAAGATTTGCTCCCAAGATGTACACTCTCACAAATTGTTTCTTTTGCTGAGAAGAAACTTTTTAGTTTGAATCTGTCCCATTTATTGATTCTTGATTTTAATTCTGGCACCAAAGGAGTCTTATTAAGGAAGTTGGGGGATAATCCCACATGATGGAGATCAGGGCCTACTTTTTCTTCTATTAGATGCAGGGTCTCTGGTTTTATTCCCAGGTCCTTGATCCATTTTGACTCGAGTTTTGTGCATGGTGAGAGATAGGGGTTTAATTTCATTTTGCACGTGGATTTTCAGTTTTACCAGCACCATTTGTTGAAGAGTTTATCTTTTCTCCAGTGTGTGTTTTTGGTACCTTTGTCTAATATAAGATAATTGCAATTTTGTGGGTTAGTCTCTGTGCCCTCTATTCTGTACCATTGGTCTACCAGTCTGTTTTGGTGCCAATACCATGCTGTTTTTGTTACTATTGCTCTGTAGTATGGTTTAAGGTCTGGTATAGTGATGCCCCCTGCTTCACTCTTCCTGCTAAGGATTGCTTTAGCTATTCTGGGTCTCTTATCTTAGCAGATGAATTTCATGATTGCTTTTTCAGTTTTTATGAGGAATGCCATTGGGATTTTGATTGGAATTGCATTAAATCTGTAAACTGCTTTTGGTGGTATGGTCATTTTGATAAAACATTAATTCTGCCTAACCTAGAGCGAGGTAGATCTTTCCATCTTCTAAGGCCTTCTTTGATTTCTTTCTTTAGGGTTCTATAATTTTCTTTATACAGATCTTTTACCTCTTTCCTTAAGTGGATTCCCAAGTTTTTTGTGTGTGTTCTGGGGTTTTTGTTTTGTTTTTGGTTTTGTTTTTGTTTTATTTTTATTGTTGTTGTTTTGAGGTTATTGTGAACGAGATAGTTTTTCTCATTTCTTTCCAGAGGCTTTGACACTGATATACAGAAATGCTTTTGACTTATGATGTTGATTTTATATCCTGCTACATTCATTTATTTACTAGTTCTAGAAGTTATCTGGTGGAACTTTTAGGGTCTTCTAGGTGTAGAATCGTATCATCATCAAATAATGCCAATTTGAGTTCTTTTCCTATATGTATCCCTTTGATTTCTTTCGTCTAATTGTTGTGGCCAGTGTTTCATGTACTGTGTTAAGTAGAAGTGGTAAAAGAGGGCATCCCTGTCTTGTTCCAGTTTTTAGAGGGAATGCCTTCAATTTTTCTTCATTTAGAATGATGTTGGCCTGGGGCTTAGCGTAGAGAGTCTTTATGATGTTGAGATATGTTCCTGTTATCTTTAGTTTTTCTAGTGTTTTGAACATGAAGGAGTGCTGTATTTTGTCATATGCTTTTTCTGCATCTATTGAGATGATTACATGATTCTTATCTTTAATTCTATTGATGTGATGACTTACATTTATTGATTTCTGTTGAACCAACCTTGCATCCCTGGGATGAATCCCACTTGATCATGGTGCACAATCTTTTTGATGTTTTTCTATTCCATTTGCCAGAACTTTATGAGAATTTTTGTATCTTGTTCATTAGAGATACTGGTCTGAAGTTTTCTTTTTTTGATATGTCTTTGCCTGGTTTTGGAATCAGGGTGATATTGGCCTCATAAAATGAGTTTGGAAGTGCTCCCTCTTTTTCTATTTCCTGAAATTAATTAAGAGTATTGGTATTAGTTCTTCTTTAAAGGTCTTGTAGAACTCGGCTGTGTATCCATCCAGTCCTTGGCTTTTCTTGGTTGGTAGACTTCTGATAGTATCTTCTATTCCGTCATTTGAATTTTTTTTAAGAGAGAAAGAAAGAAAGAGAATTTTAATATTTATTTTTTAGTTCTCGGCGGACACAACATCTTTGTATGTGGTGCTGAGGATCGAACCCAGGCCGCATGCAAGCCAGGCGAGCATGCTACCACTTGAGCTGCATCCCCAGCCCATCGTCATTTGAAATTGATCTGTTTAAATTGTGTATTTCATCCTGATTGAATTTAGGCAAATCATATGACTCTAGAAATTTGTCAATGCCTTTGAGGTTTTCTATTTTATTGGAGTACAAGTTTTCAACATCATTTCTGATTATCTTCCTGTTTGTCTGTAGTGTCTGTCGTGGTTTTGGAAGGAAGGCTTCCTTTTTATAGGCCAGCCTTTACACAGACGTTTGTTTTAATTTTTCAGGTATTGTCCTTCCTTACCCACTTTTTTGTTTGACACACTTAGTTTTACAAGTGCAAAAATAATGCAGTGGGATTCCATAATGTTTACCAATAAAATTAAAAACTTAAAAGTCTTATAACGCCCACTTTATTATCTTTTGCATGATTTTCACATTTTTAAAAGGATATTCAATATTTATACCTTTTTCATTATTGTATTTTGCAGCTACCATTTATCATTTTATCACCTATTATTAGATAGTTTATTTTCATTTTTTGTTATTTTAAGTTAATGCATCTAGAATATCATCCAATCTTTTTCCATATTTTGGATTTTTTAAACAGCTTTCCACCAGTAGCATCTGTTAAAAATATGATTCTAGTACTGAAACTTCTTGAGAAATTGCTCTCGTGACATACCATACCATAAACTTGCTGTGGCAGCAGCCCCCAGTGACCTCCACGTTAACAAGTCCAGTGGCTGCATCATCCTGGACATCTCCGTGATCCTGTTCACCACTCTCCCATTTTAAAGTCCTACTCCTTTAGCTGCTGTGACATCACTGTCTCCTGATTTTTCTTATGGGTTTGAATCTCTGCTCTGCTCTTATGATCTTTACCTAGTTACCTAGCCTTTCAGAGTTTTAGTGTCCTTGTTGGCACGATTATGGTTACTTGTCTTATTCCTTGGATTAAATTACACACAAAGCCACAAGCACAATGTCTGTTACAGAGTACAATATGATAAATGTATCCTTCCATTTCTGTCTCTGGCTCCTTACTTTCTGCATAGAGCTCTCTCATATGAGGGGAAAACAAAGCACATGGTAACCTTTCCAGATAGGAAGGTCATGATGCCAGGTATGCTTCTATCAGAGTGGGCTGTTAGTTTTTCTAACAAGTCATAATTGTATAGTAAGATGTGATTGTGAAATATATTTGAGCTACATGAAGCTGAAAGTTTGGATTTTCTCTCACAGCTTCTCCTAGAGTGTTCTTGTTGTGGATGAAGCCCACAGATTGAAAAGCCAAAGCTCTCTGCTGCATAAGACACTCTCAGAGGTAAACTCAAAGGATAGTCTTAGTTTTTACACACACCCCTTCCTTTTTTAATAGACTTTATTTTTTAGAGCAAGTTAGGATTACAACAAAATTGAATAGAAGGTAGAGAGTTCCCATATATCCCCTGCCCCTTTACAAGCCTAGCTTCCCCCATCTCAGCCTCTCCCTGAAGAGAGATGTTAAAACTAATGAAACTACATTGGCACCGCAGTGTCACCAGAGTCCGTAATGCTGGATTCACTCGCTGTTGCATGTCCTGTGAGTTTGAACAAACAGGTGATGGCATGTTTCCACCCTATAGTATCATGCAGAGCAGTTTCCTGGCTCAGAAATCCTATACCCATCTGTTCACCGTTCCTTCTCCCCTCTAACTCCCCTTTAAAACCACTTAGTTTAGTCTATACAGAGCCAACTAAATTGAAACTTTATTATTATTATTCTAATTTGTAATATATGATAGCAGAATGCATTACAATTCACATTACCCATATAGAGCACAATTGTTTATATCTCTGGTTGTACACAAGTAGAGTCACACCATTCGTGTCTTCATACATGTACTTCGGATAATGATGTCCATCTCATAAATTAAAACTTCTGTATTAAGACTTCTGCAGAGCTAAATAAACCTATTTTGGAGGGCAGTGACAAAAGTAGTATTTAATATGGCTAATTACTATTCCTTTCTCTTTTATATAGAAGATAACATTTACTAAAATCTAGTTATCAAATGAGTCAGACCCTACCCCAATAAAATGCATTGTATTTTTGGAGATGTTTCAACTCTCTTTTGAGTGCTTTTAATTTTTCTCTCTCTCTTTTTTTTTTTTTTACAAATAAAGATCTTATACTCCTGTCTGCAGTTGTAGATGCATTGGATATACCTTATGCCTCCCCCAATTTACCTATTTAGAAACTTACCTTTCACGTGGAGTCATGAAGAGACCAATTTCTTACAACATATTGCCTTCAGTCTCTCGTCTGTTGTATTTTTAGTATGATACACTTGATTGCATTCCCTTCTCTTGATCTCTTGTATCATTCAGCAAAGTAGATGAGAAAGATCATTGTGGCCTGGAGCTGCCCTTGTTTCTGAGAAGCCAATGAAATGTGAAGTACCTTGTTGACTTGAAAATTTGCTCATTCATGAGACCACACTTGTTAATTTCTGAGATAATCAAAATTTGGTCCTCATCCTATAATAAATCACTTAAATTTAGAGGTCATTTAGAAGAAAATCTTAGACCTGGATTATGTATTTTAATATTTATTGGCCTAAAAGTTGCAGTGTTTAGAGTTTTTACTGAAGATATCATCATTTTTATTAGTTTCAAATATTGTTATTTCCTGCCTGGTAGGGCATCCTCTATCTCTGCTGTCCTCTTTGCCTTTTTTTAGGGACCCTTGATTACATGTCCTTCCCAAGAGTTTGTACTCTATATTTAAAATAATACACATGCATAGGATGTGACTTTTCCACATTACTTAATTCTGCTGGTGTAAGTTCTTGTTAATGTCAGCTCAGAGGTTGACCTTGCTTGGCCTGATATCTGTTGTTACTGTTTTTCTTCCTTCATTAGTCTCTTATCCTCCGTGTTCCTGTCTGTTTCTCAATGTTTTTCCTTTTTCTCTTGGAAATGCTGGGGTTTGACCCAGGGCTTCATGCATGCTAGGCAAGCGTTCTGCTGGTGACCCACATTCCCAGCCCTGTTTCTCAAAAATTTACAAAATCCCTTTTTATATTGGACTGTCCATGGCTTACTATCCAGAAACATCTAGAAATCTTGATATCTTGACTCTGATATATTGCAAAGTTTATGAACAGACATTGTGTCAGTGTAAATCTTGCTGTTTGCTTGTAGCAGAGAGGCCTGATGCTATAAATAACTTTGGCTTCTTAAACTCTTTGAATGAATGTGTTTACTCAGATACTCCCATTAATTCCCCCATGTAGGTCATAACATAGTTTGACTCCTCACATAGATTGCATTTAGTAACCCTAGTGAATACTCATGTAATACTCAAGAGTTTACAACTCGATGTCACATGCTTACAAGAGTGTCTTCTTACAGATTATTATCCCCTCCTTATGGTCGAAACTGGAGAGGTATTATTTCTCAATTAAATAGAGTGTACAACTTGAACCTGAGCCTTCTGATTTCATTTGCCTTGGTTCATTGTGTTATATCATGTCCCTCTGTGTTCAAATAAATGTTGTGATGGGTCACTTGGTTTTGCTTACCAGTGGTAGAGATTTTTAATTGTGTTAATTTACATATTCTAGTTCTCAGTGGTCTTCAGTCTCCTGTTGACTGGAACTCCTATCCAGAACAGCCTCCAAGAGCTCTACTCTCTCCTCAGTTTTGTGGAACCTGACCTGTTTTCCAAGGAACAGATGGAGGATTTTGTTGAACGTTACTGGGATATTGAAAAAGAGTCCAAATCAGGTTAATTCCCATTTAGCAAATTATCCCCAAGAGATCTTGACACAGAAACTTCCCTAATGCATAAGAGTTGTAGATTGAAAAGGAAGAGAATCAATAACTGGAGAATGCCTTCCAGGGAGAAAAACCACCACAGATATAAGGCAGATGATGGTCCCTCATGTGGTATCCACTTGTTTGCTATCCATGGCTCTTACTTGTTTGTTACATGATTCTGCAGTGGGGCTTATTGGTTCACTTTTGGAAAAAGTAGAAAGTACCCACTGATATGTGTGCTTTTTAAAAAACCAACTTCTAATTTTTTTTCATTTTTTTTCTCTTTGTGGTATGGAGATTGAACCCAGGGGTGCTCTACCACAGGGATACATTCCCAGTCCTTCTGTAAAAAAATGGAGACAGGGTCTTGCTCAGTTTCATAGGCTGGCCTTCAGCTTACCATCCTCATGCCTCAAGTTCATGTTACCATGCTGCTTCAACTTGTAATTTATAAAAATTATAGACTTTGTTAACTTTCCATGCCACTTGCCAGTGGAGAAAAGTAAGTGCATGCTATAGACCCAGACTACTGTTAAGAATTCTACAACACTGCTGTTTTCTTTTAACCAGAAGTTCGAGATGATTGGGATGTGGAAGGGAAAAGGGAAGCCTTCATTCGTATAACCGTAGCTTTTTCTTATACCTTTGCCACTCTGCCTTGTGGAACATTCCCATAATATCTGAATACCCTAGGATGATTGTCCAAAACAGATGGCAGGGGGCCTCCCAATGATTATGTGTGTGCTGGTTAAATATGAGTTGCAGAGGGTTCTTAGAGCAAAAATTCCCAAACCACAGGGTAAAGATGACTAGCAAACCTGCTCTGATTGATTACTCCCATGTTTAGAGTTGTCAGATATGGGACATCTAATTACAAATGACAAGGGACACACTGGTACTGAAGAGCTATGAATTGTTTATCTGAATTTCACATTTAACAGGTTGCTTGTATTTTTGTTTTCTGTTTCTGGTTTTCCTACATGATGTATACTTCCAACTTAGTGTAGCTTTTGAAGTCTAAGATGCCTGTAAAAGAACAAGGGATTAGAAGTTTTTAAAAATCCACTTTTAATGCTCGCCATTTTCACATTCACTTGTGTGTCCATGGATAAGTGGTCTGATTTCTCTGAGCCTCACTTAACTGTCATAAACATGGAGACAGTATTGCTCACCCTGCATTTCTACGCTGTATGCTGATCAGTGAGATGGAATGAAGAATACCCTGGAAAACAGTGTCTTGAAAATGAGATTATTCCTAAGAAGAATCCAGTTCTTTGAGTGTTGTAGTTTGGGTATTAAAAGCCAGTAACAAGTCCAGAAGGAATAGGAAGAAACCAGGATAGGGAGAAATGATTGGTCCTCTAATTATGGTGGTTCAGCTTATAATTTTTTGACTTTACCACTTTACAAAAGCAGCAACATTCAATAGAAACTGTACTTTGAATTTCAAATTTTTATTGGTGTACCTATTTGTACCTATGTTTGAGGTACATATTTATACCTGTTGATGTTTTGCATAGTGATCACTTAGGTCATTAGCATATCATATAGCAAAACCTTTATCATTTCTTTATGTTGAATATATTCAAAATTCTAGATTCTAACTGGTTTAAGATATAAAATGCATTATTGTTAGTTATATTAGAATGTTCAATATAATCATCAGGGAAATGCAAATCAGGAACATAATGGGAAACCTCCCCCCCCCCCTTAGAATGGTTATTACAGACACCAAACGCTGGCAAGGCTGTGGTGGAAGTGGAACTCTGAGACACCCCGGGAATGGAGATGGTATGGCCATCGTAAAAACCAGGATGGCATTTCCTCAGAAAACTAAATAGAACTGCTGTACAATTCAGCAATCCCATACTGGGCATATAGTCGAAGAAGGGGATCGACATGTCAAGAGATGTCTGTGCTCCTGTGTTCATTGCAGCACTCTTAACAGTACCCAGAGTGTGGAGCTCACCTAGATGTCCATTAGCAGATAAAAAGGAAATGTGGTGTAGATACAGGATGGGATGCTCTTCAGCCATAAGAAGGCATGAGTTTCAGTCTTTTCCCAGACTTGGGATAGGTTGTAAGGTACTGTCCTGTGAGGCGGGGTGGCAGCAGCGAGGCACCACTCCCCAATGACTCAGCGACCCTGAGGGTAAGTAACTGATACCACACAGTGCTCTGTGTTGTCAGTTGTTTAGTCACAGGCATTCAGCACATTACATGAAGTATTCACAGTTTTTCATAGAAGAGGCTTGGGTTAGATTTTTTTGCTGAGTGGACTAATGTAAGTGCTGAGCACATTTGAGGTAGGGTGGGCTGAGCTGTGGTGTTTGGTATGTTAGGTCCGTTCAAGGCACTTTTTACATCTAAGATATTTTCAGTTTGTGATGGGTTTATAGGAATGTAATCCCTTTGTAAGTCCAGGAGCATCTGTAACTGAAAACTTACTGTACAGACTTAGAACGCAGAATTAGCATGAAAATGAGGAAAATGAGTTGCTCCATGTTCTCTAGTAGTTCGGCGCCTCTGCTGTATTTTTGTACCACACTCTTTTATGTTGTTTCCTTCCACAGCAAGTGAACTTCACAACCTCTTGCAGCCGTTTCTGCTGAGGAGAGTGAAAGCAGTGGTAGCTAAAGAACTTCCCAAAAAGACAGAAGTAGTGATATACCATGGCATGTCAGCATTGCAGAAAAAATACTACAAGGCTATTTTGATGAAAGACCTAGGTATTCAGAGGACACTTGGTCCATTAAGAAACTAAATGGGGATGTGATTTTTGTGCAGGGAAATATTTATGATTACACTCACTTTGTGTAGCAAGAATATAAGGTAGAATTTTGTATTCTGAATGATACGCCAATCACCTGATGTGGAACAATAGCAGTGTTAAGTGTAGCTCAGACTTGGTTGTTGCATGATGGAATTTCTCTTTTTCCTCTTGCATGGTTTTTCTTATGCCTGCAATATAGCAAACACTTTTAAGTGTCTACTCATGATTTTTATCCTCTATTTGCTTTTTTTTCTCCCATCTTAAAACCACAATAGCAGTTAAAGAAGAAATTTTAGAAGTTTACAATTGTTTTAACAAAGCACTGCTAAGTTCACCTTGTAGACTTCCTTCTCAAAACAAAGTGAGGAGTAAGAAAATCCCATATGGATATGATTTTAATTCTCAGTGCAATTGATTGCCATTTGGGAGGGTAGTATAAACTTGAGGGAAATACTATGAAATGAGAAAGGTTATGTTTGTGTTTTGTTTGTGTTTTGATTTGTTAGTCCCTTTTCCTCTCTATCTTCAAAATTTCAGATGCATTTGAAAATGAGATGGCAAGGAAAATTAAACTTCAGAATATCTTATCCCAGCTTCGAAAGTGCGTGGATCACCCGTATTTGTTTGATGGTGAGCCAGTGTCCTGTTTCCCCCCATTATTTTTCATTAGTAGTTCTGTAACCAAAATCATAGCCAGAGTCTTCAACAGAACTGCTGCATTCATGTGTCTACTCTGCTTCTTCTCATTTTCTGTATATTAATGATATCTCGTGTTATTCATACTGAAGATTTCTTCACATGTCCCGTAATATTCCTTAAGCTGCTTTCCTTTTTCTCTCTTAATGCAGGATCCATTGCATTTGCCTGGACTCTACTTTTCTGCAATCTAGAAATGTTTCTAAGATTTTTTGGAGGGCAGGGAGCTTTTCTTTCTTTCATGATAGTGACAGTTGTGGAGAGGAAAACTGGCAGCTTTACAGAATGGGTCATAATGGCGATTCATCTGACCCTTCTTTAGGATTGGATTTCCTTTTGTCTTGAGCCCTCTCGGTCACTACGCCCAGTTCTCTGTGTTCTCTGTGATGCCCAGGCATTGTCAGTTCACGTTTCGTTAAACTCTCAGATCCCTTGACACAGCAGATGGCTTCCTCCTTGGGATGCTCTTCACTCAGCTTCTGGGGTAGCAGTTTTTCCTGCCTGTCTTCCTGTCTGCATGCTCCTGCTCTGTGTCCTTTGCTCTCTCCTTTCATCCTAGTGACTTCTGTACATGTCCCTCTAAGCACTGCTCTTGTTGCCACAAATTTATGTGTAGTGTTTCATTTTCATTCCCATTGGGGTTTTTGGATGCACTCTGATGGCTGGCCCTGGAATTCCTTAGTGTAGAAAGATTGCAAAAAGTCTGCTGTACTTGTTTTAAGGAGTCTGCCAAGTACCATTAGGAGCTGTTTAAAAGTTTAACAGAACTTTAATCAAGTGCACATTAGAACTTTTTTTTTAAGGGAGAAGGGCCATTAGGAACATAGATTTTGAAGGACATCTTCCAGAATATTCTGACTGCCGCCTGTACCTTGAGAATCACTTTTATACACACCTAAGCCTATTTCTTGATTTCTTATCTAGAGTGAGAGCCTTAGAATTTCCTTTGTGGATCTTCTTGATCTCTGGCATCTTCCTTTCCCTCAGTTTCCTAAAGAGTGAGTTTGTTTCTTAGATAAATATTTATTAGACTTTTTGGATGTGCCAGGCTCTGCAGCTGATATTAAGCAAATAATTAGAAAATGCCTCGAATAGGTGAGACTGAAGGGCCTACTGCATTAGAAAGAGCTTGGGCTCTCTCTGTTGCCTACCTATTGGGTTTTCTACTTAAGAATTTTGCCCTGACTCAGGGCACACAATTAGGATTGGGCTCTCTGCTTTCCAGGTGTGGAGCCAGAGCCTTTTGAAGTTGGAGACCACCTGATTGAGGCTAGTGGGAAACTTCACCTGCTGGATAAGCTGCTGGCATTCCTGAATTCCAGGTAGGAATAGGTTGACATGTACTGCTCTTGGGGAGTGACTAGTTCAAACCTGAGTAATGAAGAACTTACTGATTCTTGAGACTGATTCAAGTTCCCTTTTTTAGAAGCCTGGAATTCAGGGCCTACTTTCTCTGCAACTGTACACCCACCCCATTCTATCTCATCCAACCCCACTCCTCCACTTTGATCCTTTCTTTCCTGAATTCCTTCAGCATTTAGGATCCCAGTCCAGGACTTGGCAAGCCCTACCTTACTCTGCTACCTTGTTGATCAATGTATGTTCACCTCATCTGTCCAGCTATGTTGGTTGCATCCACAAGGATGAGTCAACATTGAGCATTTCTTTTAAAATTGCCTGCTGGTTCCTTGAATTGAACTGACACATAATAAAGGTTGAGTAAACATTGGTTCTTGTTAATCTTTGGAATTTGATTTAAACTCAAGGCGTAGTTGGGGAATACTCTTTCCCTGAAATGCAAGTTGGGTATCAGAAGATGACATTTGGTTAGTGTTCAGCAGCCTGGTATCCAGCATGTACATCTTCATCACCACAGGAAAGGGGGAGTCTAGGAAAAGACAAGAGACTCAAGAATTTCAGAATTGTGCCTTTAGGATGATTGCCCCAGGTGTGGCCTGAACTAACTTAAAACTTCAGATTTGTCAAAATTGCCCAGTCTTTTGCAAATTAAATAATTGCATGTCCTGGGGCTGGAGTTGTGGCTCAGTGGTCGAGTGCTTGCCTAGATAGCACATGTGAGGCCCTGGGTCCAATCCTCAGCACCACACAAAGATAAATAAATAGCTCAGTGACTAAGCACTCGCCTCACATGCGTGAGGCAGGAGATTCGATCTTCAGCACCATGTACAAAAATATAAATAAATAAAACAAAGTTATTATGTCCATCTACAACTAAAGAAATTAAAAGAATAAAATAGATAAAGGTATTGTGTTCAACTATGACTAAAACGTAAATATGAAAAATTGTTAATAATCATAATTACATGTCTTACTGTATTTTATGGCCTTTGACGTATCTACCATAAGTGTGTGTGTTAGAGATGGAGAAGAACCTATAGATACCTTCCATCCAAGTTTTTCATGACCTCGAAAGGTCACGCCCAATGTCATATAGGTAGTAAGTGGCAGAGAGAGATAAGAATCCAGGTACTCACCTTCAAACTCAGTGCTTTTTCCAAAAATATGGGGCTAGAGCCTGGCCGATGTTCTCCCTAACTCTTGGTCTTACTCTCCTGGCAACATTAAGGTAAGTTCGTTTTCTTAGAAAAAAAATTTTTTTGACAGCATTGTCCTTGTTTGTTCAGGCAAATTTAAAACAATGTCTGATGATAAGGGCTGTCACCCTGATTTTGTTTCTTCTACATTATTTTGAATTATCCTTTCCTTTATTCACACTCTATATGTAAGTTTCTTGTGTACCATGGGGGATTGCTTCTCTAACATGATGCTTTTCGACTTTTCTAGATGGTAATGACTTGTACCGCCAAGTGGGAATAGCAGTAGATAGCCTTCCATAGCTCTTCAGGATCTTGGGGAGTGGGTGCACACACATTTGTACCTTGCCTTTACTCTTCACATGTATATTTATTTTACTATTGAAATGAAACTTCTGTCTTCATTGAGTGAAGTGATATTCCGGAAAGAAGATCCTTGGTTACGACAGGGCTTCCACACTCCCTGGTGAATTGACAGGTGCCCTGGGACTGCTCTGAGGGATGCAGCTACATGTGGAGGCACTTTGTCTTCTTGTATAAAGTATTCAGAGTTTCTGAGAAAGTTACAGGACATTGATATTTCTACTTTAGCATTTCCCTTATGTGTAAAGTTATCCCCTTTGGTCATGTTGCCTGAGGGTCACTCCCCGTAAACACTACTAGAGTTGGCAGTTTCTCCTTTTCTTCTTCTTGCCAGGGGTCATTGCGTCTTACTCTTCTCTCAGATGACCCAGATGTTGGATATTCTCCAGGACTATATGGACTGCAAAGGTGACTCCCCTTTTCCACTACATCATCTGAGAGTCATAAGGGGTGTGGGAAGGTTACCGAGGAAAAAGTTAAAGAAGGTGAAAAGGCTGAGGAGAGGGGACAGTGGTGTGTGAAGCAAGATCAACAGCAGGGTAGAGACGCATGGGCAGAAGTAACACCCACATTCTCACCAGGTGATGTAGGTGATGGGTATGGAGCAGACATTGTGAAAATGCTGAGTGGCTTCAAAAATGTGTGAGTCGAGTTTCAGCGACAAACACTTGCAGTGTCTCTCGACAGCTCAGCAGTTGTGTACTTATGCAGGATTAGTAAGAAAGGGAAGATAGATAGTATGGAGATCCCACAAATCAAGCAGAGGGAGGGTGAGAGCAGTTATTTCTGTGACAATAGGGGATGTAGGCAGTTACTTGAGAACTCTGCTTAATATATAATAAAATTGATGTGGGATAATGGGACAAAGCTTGAACAGGGGTTGATTTTTGAGCCTGTGGGAGAGTATCAGCCGCAGAAATAACTGTTTTAAAGTTTAGTTGGGAGTGGTCTCTCAGATCTACTTGATGCCCCCCAAGTACTGCAGTAACTGGACACTTCAGCTACTGGCACATTGAGGAATCTCGAGTACCAAAACATGAATTGAGATTATAATTCCCCTTCCTGACCTGATGCGTGGTGACAAGTGGAGAGCCCTAGAGCTTCACTAAAAAGCAGGTGCTGGGTCATCAGGTAGGCTCCCAAGCGCTTGTCTTACTGCTTGCCTAAGTCAGGATTGTGTCTCAGTAGTCACCAACTGCCAGTGTGTGGATATTTAGAGTGGCCTGGGAAGAGTCAAAACCAAATATTACCTATGCAAATGCCAAAGACTTTGGCTGCCTGTGGTTTTAAAACCCAGGATAGTGTGTTATGGTGATTTTTTTGGTGAAGTGATGAATTTTTTTTTTTTATTGGTTGTTCACAACGTTACAAAGCTCTTGACTGAAGTGATGAATTGTTCCCCTAAATTTAGATCTTTCAGACTGGGGTTGTGGCTCAGTGGTAGAGCCCTTACCTGGCATGTGAGAGACAATGGTTTGAATCCTCAGTACCACATAAAATAAGAAACAAGATCAAGTTATAAAACAATTGAGATTTTTCCTTTGGGCTTTATTGAAAGTAGGGCAGGCTTGGGTGTGGAAAGGACAAATAGGCATTGGCTTAGGGATGACTCGATTATTTTATTTCCTAAGAGTCCTTGCAAAGAGTAAGGACCTGTGTGTGGTTGTTGTCTTCTCTACGTAAAGGCTACAGCTATGAGCGTGTGGACGGTTCTGTGAGAGGCGAAGAGAGACACGTGGCCATCAAAAGCTTTGGACAGCAGCCCATCTTTGTTTTTCTCCTGAGCACCAGGGCAGGTAAGCCTATGGGTGTTGAGGAAGCAGACAGTCATCCCACCACTGGTACATTTTCCCCTAATTCTCTGAAAGGAGAGGTTCTTACCAAGGAGTATTGAAAAAAGAGAGAATCGAAGCACTTACGTAGCCTAGTACTGGACTTCTCGGTGTGGAGCTCTTTTCTGTTCAACCTGTGAAGCTGTGATCGTGAGAAGGGAGGCTGAAACCTGGGCCTGTTGGAAAGTAATTCTAATCCACTTAGACCACTGACCAGGAACGTCCTGTTTTGTTTTGTTTTTAATTTGGGGGAAAGTTTTATTCACATTCATTCATTCTCCTTTCTAGCCATGAATTTGGAAAATAAGATAATCTCTTTTCTAGTTTCCCTTCCTCCAGGAGTACCTCTGAAAGAGTGTTATAAAGTTTAATAAAGATTTGTTTAAAATATGACTAGAGTGAAACTGACAGCTATTTATAATTATTATGGTATTGTCCATATGACTTAATCATAAATAAATGACACTTGTGGTTTTGCCAGTTGCTTTCACATAGTATTAAATAATTTGAAATCGGTTTGGGGAAATGGAATTTTTCTTACATTCTGAATCAAAAAACCCTAAATTAATTTTGAATTCATAGTCTGGGTTTCATGATCTTATTTTTTTGATGGTAATCCTGATGGAATAGATATAGGAACACAAACAGGAATTGTGTCCTTGATGATAAAGAGATTAATGTCTTTATGGAATGAAAGGTCATCCTTATGTAGAAAGCACTTAGTAAGTGCTTTGTACTATATGGGTCTATAAAAGAAGTGTTAGATATGACCCTTGAGTATCAGGAGATCATTTCTCTAGTGTGTGTCTTAAAGCCAATAATAAGATACAATCAGATTCCTTTGGTCCAGTCTCTTCCCAGGTCATATACCACACCCTGTCATTCAGTCCCATTGTCTCATGATTATTCTTTGGGGAAGCTCAAAGGATGTGGTCAAAGGCATGGTCAGTGTTGGGAGAGGAATTCCATTTATGTGTTTAAGATTTTTTTTTTTAGAGGAAGAGAGAGAATTTTTTTAATATTTATTTTTTAGTTATCGGCAGATACAACATCGTTGTTTGTATGTGGTGCTGAGGATCGAACCCAGGCCACACGCATGCCAGGCGAGCACGCTACCGCTTGAGCCACATCCCCAGCCCCGCGTTTTAAGATTTTATTTTTCATATTTAGAGAGCAAATAATGTTTGAAACATCTAAAATTAGTTAATCTCCTTGGAGGCCTCAGAGTAGATTATCTAGAAGCTGAAGCAGTCCTGGACATTAGCCTTTTTCACGCACTAACTGTCATACGTGCCATCGTGTTGTAGCTATACCTGTGCCGCGTTTTCATTTAATGTTTCCTTCCAGCTTTCCACGGGGTTGTTACCACATATTGCCGGCAGATGGCAGCGATAGCTTAGGAATATGTCCCAAACAACTAAATGCAGCTTAAAATATCTTTGGTGAGGAAGGGCTGCACTAGCCACTATTAACTCAAGAGAAAGATAATTTTTTTTTAACTTTTTTAGTGATGACAAAGCAACTTTATTATTATTATTATTATTTTTTTAGAGAGAGAGAGTGAGAATTATTTATTTTTTTTAGTTTTCGGCGAGCACAACATCTTTGTATGTGGTGCTGAGTATCGAACCCGAGCCACACGCATGCCAGGCGAGCATGCTACCGCTTGAGCCACATCCCCAGCCCAAGAAAGATAATTCTTATGGAACACAAACACATTTTCAAATGATATGACTGCCTTGATAATTAGCATACAGTGGACAAAAAGGTTCTGGAGCCTGGCACATTAGTGCATGCCTACAGTTCCAGCTACTCAGGAGGCTGGCTTGAGCCCAGGAGTTCAAGGCCGGCCTGGGCAACACTGTGAGACCCTGTCTCTGTCCCAGGAGTAATGACCTCAGATTCTGGAATATGGGATGGAATCCTGACTGTTTTATCTTCTAGTGGTGCAACTTCAAATAAATCCCTTAATGTAGCTGTTTCCATTTCAGCATCTGCAAAATGAGAATAGTGCTAGCAAGGACACAGGGTTGTTGTGAGGGTTAGAAGAGTCAACACATGTAAAGTGCCATGAGCAGTGCTTGGCAGTAGTAAAATAGAAGTGTAGCTCTTATTATTGGGTATAACTTAGCCTTTCTCCGTATTCAGTCATTAGTATTTCTTTATTCCAACTTTGATTTTATAGGAAGACTTCAATGAGAATGTTCCTGCCTGGCTTGTCTTACATCCAGCCAGGAGTTAGTAGTCCTGTAGAAAGGAACCCTTCATTCAGTTCTTGGAACAAGTCCTTTCAGGCCTGTTTTAGCAATGAGCTCCAGTGACCCTGGCTAGAGTGTGTTCTGTACAGTTTCCACATTTATCAAAGAGAAGCCTGTGGTTTGCTTCTTAGTACTCTAAATTCCTGAACCCAAAGTGCTCTTTTGGCCTTTTCCTGCACCATTGGAGAAAGACCAGAGAGTTGTTGCATTGAGTGTTCTTGTCTTGAACTGATTTTACGACATCTTCTTTGATCAGTGTGGAAACCAGTACAGGAAGACACTCTCAGGTTTTCTCCACTCAGAGGCAGGTATCATCTGCTCTAATCATAGCTAGTGTCAGGTCTTCCTACCTTGTTGAAGCTGCAAGTGTGGTCATGTGTGTTTCTTACTGCCCACTGCAGACCTCTCGTTGTTTTAAGATACATTTTTAGTTGTAGATGGGCACTGTTTTAGTCAGCTTTTTCACCTCTGTGACCAGAACCAACTGTGGAGGAGGAATGTTTATTGGAGGGTTCATGGTTTCAGAGGTCTTAGTCCATAGAAGGCCGACTCCATTCCTTGGAGCTCCAGGGGAGGCAGCATCATGGCTGGAGAGTGTGACTGAGGGTAGCAGCTCACATCATGATCAGAAAGCAGAGAGAGACTCCACTGTCCAGATACAAAATATATACCCCTTATCCATTTGCCTGCTGAACCCCTTTTTCCAGCCACACCCACCTGCCCCAGTTAGCACTCAGTTAATCCCATTAGCAATTCATTCACTGATTAGGTTAAAGCTATATCCCAGTCATTTCTCCTCCAAACCTTCTTGCATTGTGTCACATGTGAGCTTTTGGAGGACACCACATCTAAACCATAACAGATGATACCTTTATTTTATTTATTTTTATGTGGTGATGAGGAAGGAACCCAGTGCCTCACGTGTTCTATCACTTGTGTTTTATCACTGAGCTACAACTGCAGCCCCCAGACCTCTTATTTTTGTAGCTGTTTTCTGAAAGAACTTGTTCCTTATTCACAGACTGTTTGAAGCAAAATCCAATCAAGGTTTTCAAACAAATATTAAATGTCTTCATGCAATTAACTTAAGCATCCTTTTCTTCTGCTTACTTCTCATTCTGTTATATTTGATAATTAAATTTTCCCAGTTCACGCAATGAAAGGTGAGGTAGCACTTTTGACCACTGTAGGGTGGTCAAAACCTGAAGTTTGGGGCAGAAATTTCAGTTTGAAGGATGAAACCAGTCAGTTGGACTGATTTCAGATTTTCAGTAGGACCCAGTCCTGCCTTGTGTGTTTTCTAGTTCCTTATTTGTGTGTTGCTGATCATGCTCCTTTTTTGTATGGTTTTCAGGTGGAGTTGGCATGAACTTAAAAGCAGCAGATACTGTTATTTTTTCTGACAGTGATTTTAATCCTCAAAATGACTTGTGGGCAGCTGCCAGAGCTCACCGAATTGGCCAGAACAAGTGAGTGAGTTAGTCATTGGCACCTTTCTGCTCTGTTGGCTTGCAGCTGTGGATTGGGGAGGAAGGTGGACCATGTAGTCCTGACAACAGTGCCACGTTGGAGTTAGAGTCCACTGGGTTTGAACCCTGTTGTGCTGCTGGCTTGTAGAATCATGTTGGGGGATCAGTGGTCCCATGATCAGTTCAGACTCACTTTGTTGAAAAGAACAGTTAAATTCCAAAATGATTAGAAGAAACTTAGAATTTATTTAGTTCATGTTTCTCACGTTAGATCCTAATTCAGTTTAAAAATGAAGTTAAAGCCAGTGGGTGCACATGCCTGTAATCATTATCAGCATGGGAGACTCAAGCAGGAAGATCAAGTTTAAAGCCAACCTTGCAACTTACCTAAACCCTGTCTCAAAACTTTTTTTTAAGGCTAGGATTATAACTTCATGGTAAAGCTCTCCTAGGTTGGGTTCCCAGTATCACAAAGAGGAAACAAAGTTGTGTTCAGCTACCCTTTGACTTGAGGTAACATGCCTGCCAGGGGTTATCCTGGCTACGGATGAAGGCCCAATAATGGTCACTTCATCTTCCTTCCTCTTCCTCTTTTGGGGAAAAGTTCAGACAGAAGTTGAGGCCAGATTTCTCTAACAAATGCTCAGGTCCCAATGAGCAGTGTCCTTTTCATTGTTCCCTGAATGTGTCATTTGGTTTTGCTTCCTTTTGGGTGTATTTTCCTGGCATGCTTTTTTCCCCAGCTTTGCAGACTTCTAACACTGCTCTCATTTGACTCCCGTACAGGGCTGTAAAAGTGATCCAGCTGATTGGCCGAGACACTGTGGAAGAAATAGTTTATAGGAAAGCAGCCTCCAAACTGCAGCTCACCAACACAATCATAAAAAGAGAGACCATTTTACTCTGGGAGCCCAGAAACCTTTGGCTGATCCTGACCTCCAGGTAAAATGTGTTCTTTTTAGAGTCTCATGATTTATAACCAGTACTATCTTTGGATGAGAATGCAAATAAAAGATGAGAATAAAATAAAAGCATTAACCACCCATTGTTGCAAATTACACATTTTTTTCATTGGCCTAATTCTTACCCTCTCAGTACCTAACTACATGCAAGGTGCCATACAAGCTAAAAATGAGGGTGGCATTTAAAGGCAGAGAAAATAGAATAAAGAGAATGAACTTTGAACCATCTAACTTGGATTGAAATTCACATCTTATCCCTTATTGGATGTATGACTTTGAGCATGTAACTGAACATCAAGAATCTAATCTCTTTATGGCTTCTAAAGATGAGTGTGCCACGAGTTACCTCAGAGAGAATTTGTTTAAGTTAAAAAAAAGGAAGAAAAAAATTTTTCTTCCTTATTTTTAAATCAGTGATGATTAGTTCCATAGCTCCTCTTTAATCCCAGACGCTTTGAGTAGTGACTTACAGTACTCATTCCATACTCAGAGATGAGTGAACAAGATTAGGAATTCAAAATTATGCCATAGGATATAGGGATGAAAGCACTAGAGTTAATTTGTTGAAGAAGGAAAAATTAGATGGGAGTCAAATGCTGTCTTAGAATATCCTAGAGAACTCTCTTTTGGTAGGAGGTTTAGAGTTATTCCTTAGCAGCAGCCTTTGAGATAAAATTGAACCTATATTATAATATACCCCAAGTCCTTCTGAGGGATTAGATGCAGAGAGATCAACCCCTAGTATCTAGTATGATTCAAGCATGAAGAGAGTAAAAAATGTCTGAGAAAAGGTAGTAGCTGTGGGAAAGTCTGCTGTAGGAAACTGCAGAGAAATGACAGGAGTTGGCTATTGTTTTGAGGCAGGCAGTGAGAGAGAGCAAGTTCCAAGATGGCTTTAAGCCTTTAAGCCTGAAAGATGAGAGTAGAAAGTAGGAAGATAGGGATAGAAATTAGAAAGATGAAGATAATGTAGGCTTTAGTCAACAGAATTTGTAGTAAAAATCAATATACATTATTGTTAGAGGGAGACTCAGAAAAGAAAGGAATTAGAAAAATTTGCAAGAAAAAACAGGCTTTAAAAGGATCAGCTTATCAAACAAAAAATTCAAGACGTATATGAAAGGGAAAAAATTACACAGTATTACAAGCAGAATCATCAAATTTACAACTAGCCCAAGCATGAGTTTAAAAATGGCAGTTTTCTCACATCTGTATCTTTACACATCAGCATTGCAGACAGGGAAAGCGCTGTTTTTGTTAGGGAGTCACTCACCTGCAGGAAAGGGTCACAGATTTGGGGGTACTAGAACCCGAAAGAAGAACCCTAGGTTTTGTTTGTTTGCTTGACTTTAGTTTATCTTAGAGAGTAACTGGAGTCTTTGGCCTTTTGTGTTTTGAGTCTTCTGCATGCTCATCTGTCATGGTGGCCGGGCAGGCTGTGCATTTTATTTTCACACTATTGAAGAGGCAATTTCAAATGGAAGGTGAAAGCTTGAGAGAGAGGTGCGTGTACACTGTAGGTGTCTAAATATACTTCTTTACAGGACCTTGGGAGAGGAGCTCATCATGGGCTGTTGTGAAGGCACAGGCGTCAGGAGTTAGAGGAGATGCTTCCCCAGTGGAGGGAGCTCCAGACATTCAGTCAGGGGTTTCCCTGTGGCATTAGCTGCTAGCACATCATTGTGAAATGCACAGGCACAAACTCTGCCATGGGACCAGATCCTGGGGCCAGTACAAACTATGGGCTGGTGGAGAGGACCTCGGTGGGACTTCCTGCCCAAGCCATGGCAAGAAATCACACTCTGGTTCTGTCTTGATTCTTTCCTCCCCACCAGACTGTGAGTTATTTATGGTTGCCAGGAACAAGGGTGATAACTCACTGCCTTGTCTCAAAATACAGCAGGACATTTTTTTAAGTTATTAAAAGAATCTAATAGTAAAAGACGTGGTTCTGGTTTGATAAATCTAAGCAGTATAGAGCAGTGAAGTCCTGAAAAAGGAAAGCAGGTTCCTTGTTTTAGAAGGAGAACACAACAGAAACAGAGAACAGATAAAGATGCGGTGAACACTTATTGAATGCGTACTGTGTGCTAAGCATTGTGTGTCGTGCACTTTTTCCAGTTGTTTTAGAAGAAGAATAACAAAAAAATGAGATAGACGTTGTCTTTACCTCCATCTTAAGAAATTTTCCAAACATCAGATTCATGACTCTAATCCGAGCACTCTTTAACTTCCAACTACATGCTCTTAGTTACTATAATAAAGTGGTTTTCATTTAAAAAATGGGTAGTTCCTTAAAGACATGTTGTGAGTGAGCAGTAGCGAGGGAAGCCAGGAGACATAGTCCAAGGAGTGGAAGAGGGAAGGGTCCCAGTATGGACTGAGCCTCATCATAAATACTTGGCTTTCTTCTGTTTTGGGTACTAAATGCCAAAGCCATTTGGCTTGGTTATATATATGTACACCAAAGTTAAATATAAATATAACAGGTATGGTTTTGCTTAGTTTTTGTCATAGTTTTCATCTCAGGTATTTTCAAGCTAAAGTTTCCAAGTTACAGAATAGGCAACCTAGAGATAATTAACCAAATCTAAAAGGGCAAAATGAAAATGAAGTCCCATGATGTGGATCCCAATTGGTTCAGAATTCCTAAGAGATAGTACTTAGGGAGGTGGAGAGTTGCAAGTAGCATTATCTAAGATTCTGGTTCCTGTAGCCATAGGAAGTAGGCTGAGTATATCCCCTAGGGGGAGCAAGAGGGCAGGATGGGGAGTGCCGCAGGATTATCCAGGGAGACTGAAATTGAGAAAGGGCTTTTGGGTCTGGTGATCAGGGTGGTTATGGTTTTGCCAAAGTGGGTCTCATAAACCACTGTAGTATCAAAGCGGCTTGGCAAGGACAGGTGGCAGCTCATGGTGAGATGAGGTATTCAGTGGCACCTTCTCTTTATAAGAGTTTGGCAGTGGGAGAGGTAAGAAGGTAGCCAACAGGTTCTCTGAGTTCTCTCAGGACTGCTGGAAGTGCCTGTAAAAAATGCTGGTGAGAAGTGCTATAGAAGATGCTGGAATCATTTTATCTGCCCCCACTCCTCAAAAAAATTGGAGGCCCAAATTTTTTTTGGTATTGTAAATAATTGTCAAAGTCAACATCTCTGATCATCATTTATCACCTCTCTGCTTATTCCTCATCCAACTTCAAAACAGCCTGGCAGGTGTCATTTGTGATGGAAGAGAAGAAAGTCCATCAGGGAAAGAATTACCTGGTATCATTTAGACACTTAGCAAGTCACACATCCTCATCTGTGTTTTCATGAGAACTAACTGGGTCTCTCGTTTTCTTCATTCAAGTTGAGTGACATACTGAAATTTGGCTTGGATAAACTGCTGTCCTCTGAGGGGAGCACCCTGGAGGAGGGAGACCTGGAGTCCATCCTGGGAGAGACAGAGAATAGCCAGTGGGCCTCTGATGCCCTGCCTGCAGCTGGAGGAGGGATCAGAGAGCAGGAGGAAGGAAGTGAGTTGGGGTTAGGTGAGCCAGTGACTCCATCACCTCAAGGTAGGGTGTGAGTGAGATGCGTCCCCACGGGAAGTCTGGGACCTTTCTTTCCTACCCAGCCCTGTAGTCATCTGATGACATTCTTAAGGCTTCCTGGTTCAAGAACTGCCAGAGTAATCCTTGTTCCCTTGAAGCTGGACTTTGAATCCAAGTGATGGTATTAATGTTTATGGTCCTGTCAGTCTCAAGGATTAAATTTGAACCTTTTCTCCCTTGACGCAGACATCTTCTCTGGAGTTTATTTGGTAAACCTCCTATCTTTATGATGGTGCTTTGCACAGTGATTCCTCTTCTCAATAGTAGAATGTTTTTTAAATTGCAACTGATATTTATGGACATTTATTGTGTTCATCAACAGTACTGACTATGTCATGTGCTTTAGGTCGTTTAAGACCCATGAGGTGGGGGGCTGGGGTGGTGGCTCAGCGGTAGAGCACTCACCTCGCACGTGCAAGGGCCTGGGTTCAATCCTCAGCACCACATAAAAACAAAAATAAAAATAAAGGCATTGTGTCCAACTTCAACTAAAAAAATACATATTAAAAAAAAAAGACCCATGAGGTGTAGGAGATCATTTTGTCTTCCTTTTTCTTTTTTCTCAAATTTGGTGTCTCCCCCTTCTCTCTCTCTCTCTCTCTCTCTCTCTCTCTCTCTCATATATAAATATATATATAATTTAGTTGTAGATAGACAGCATGCCCTTATTTTATTTTTTTAATGTGGTGGCTAAGGATCGAGCCCAGTGCCTCACACATGCTGAGTAAGCACTCTGCCACTGAACTACAACCCTAGCCCCAATATTTATCTTTTTGTCCATTTTCTGTTCTGAAATATTTGAATTTCAGACTTGAAAGGGTTTTTTTTTGTTTCTCGTGATTATTTTTAAAATGACTGTTCTCCTGTATCAGCAAGAGGGAGTCAGTATGGGCTGGTGTGAGAGGGTTTTACGGACCTTTTAAAACATTTTTATTCATATATGACAGCAGAAAGCATTATAATTCTTATACATATAGAGCACAATTTTTCATATCTCTGATTGTATACACAGTATATTCACACCCAGTTCCTGTATTCATACCTGTACTTTGGATAATAATTATCACATTCCACCATCATTAATAACCTCATGCCTCCTCCCTTCCCCTCCAACCCCTCTGCCCTATCTAGAGCTTGTTGTTCCTCCCATCTCCCACTCTCTATCCCACTATAAATCAGCCTCCTTATATCAAAGAAAACATTCAGCATTTGGTTTTTTGGGATTGGCTAACTTAGCATTATCTTTTCTAACTCCATCCATTTACCTGCAAATGCCATGATTTTATTTTCTTCTATTGCTGAGTAATATTCCATTGTATGTGTGTGTGTGTGTGTGTGTGTGTGTATACACACATACACACACACACACACACACCCCACAGTTTTTAATCCATTCATCTATTGAAGGGCATCTAGGTTGGTCCCAGAGTTTAGCTATTGTGAATTGTGCTGCTGTAAACATTGATGCATCTGTGTCCTGTAGTATACTGTTTTTAAGTCCTTTGGATATAGATTGAGGAGATGGACAGCTGGGTCAGACGGTGGTTCCATTCTCAATTTTCCAAGGAATCTCCATACTGCTTTCCATATTGGCTGCACCAATTTGCAGTCCTATCAGCAGTGTATGAGTGTGCCTTTTTCTCCCACATCCTCGCCAACACTTATTGTGGTTTGTATCCATAATAGCTGCCATTCTGACGAGTGAGATGAAATCTTAGAGTGGTTTTGATTTGCACTTCTCTAATAGCTAGTAATGATGAACATTTTTCATGTATTTATTGACTGATTGTATATTATCTTCTGAGAAGTGTCTGTTCAGGTCCTTGGCCCATTTATTGATTGGGTTATTTTTTTTTTTTGGTGTTTAGCTTTTGAGGTTCTTTATATACCCTAGAGATTAGTGCTATATCTGATGTGTGAGGGGTAAAGATTTGCTCCCAAGATGTAGGCTTTCTATTCACCTCACAGATTTGTTTCTTTTGCTGAGAAGAAAGAAACTTTTTAGTTTGAGTCCATCCCATTTATTGATTCTTGATTTTAATTCTGGCACCAAAAGAGTCTTATTAAGGAAGTTGGAGCCTAATCCCACATGATGGAGATTAGGGTCTACTTTTTTTTCTATTAAACGCAGAGTCTCTGGTTTTATTCCCAGGTCCTTGATGCATTTTGACTCGAGTTTTGTGCATGGTGAGAGATAGGGGTTTAATTTCATTTTGTTGCATATGGATTTCCAGTTCTCCCAGCACCATTTGTTGAAGATGCAATCTTTTCTCTAGTGCATGTTTTTGGTACCTTTGTCTAATATAAGATAATTGTAGTTTTGTGGGTTAGTCTCTGTATCCTCTGTTCTGTGCCATTGGTCTACCAGTCTGTTTTGGTGCCAATACCATGCTGTTTTTGTTACTGTTGCTCTGTAGTATAGTTTAAGGTCTGATATAGTGATGCCCCCTGCTTCACTCTTCTTGCTAAGGATTGCTTTAGCTATTCTGGGTCTCTTATTTTTCCAGATGAATTTCATGATTGTTTTTCTATTTCTATGAGGAATGTCATTGGGATTTTGATTGGAATTGCATTAAATCTGTATAGCGCTTTTGGAAGTATGGTCATTTTGATAATATTAATTCTGCCTATCCAAGAGCAAGGTAGATCTTTCTATCTTCTAAGGTCTTTTTTTGATTTCTTTCTTTAAGGTTCTGTAATTTTCATTATATAGATTTTTCACCCTTACTGAGATTCTTAATTCAAGAGTTCCTTCTAGCCTGGCACAGTGGTGCACACCTGTAATCCCGGTGACTCCAGAAGCTGAGGATCATGAGTTCAAAGCCAGCCTCAGCAAAAGCGAGGCACTCAGTGAGAACCTGTCTCTATTAAATACAAAATAGGGCTGGGGATGTGGCTCAGTGGTTCATGCCCCTGAGTTCAATTCCCAGTACCTCCCTCCCCACCCCATCCCACCCACCACAAAAAAGAGTTCTTTCTCTCATCAATACAGAGAAGCACAGTGGCTTCAGTAGGGTGCTTCCTTTACTGGTAGGGAAAGGGCTGGGTGAGGCTTTTGGTTTTGTCCTTCTGAATTTTCTCCCATTGCTTCTCTCTTTCTCCCTGCCATAGACTGTCGAAGGCTGTCTGCATTACCCCTTTCTCACCCGAGGGCAGAGCGTCCCTAGATGTCTGACTGCGTCTCCTTCCAGCCCTTCCTTTGAATTCCTAAGCAGCCACTGCTCTGAACTACCAATCTCAGTCATCCTGGGGTGACCTCATTCTGGAGGATGAACTTCATCTGTCTGGCACTGCTAGAGCCCCACTGTCCTGCTCCTGTGCAGTCTCTGTCTGCCTCCCCAGACCAGTGAGGGCTTCAGAGCTCAGCTGGTTTGGGATGTTCATTCTCTGTTTACCTCAAGTGGAAGTTTATAGTAGTTCCCGACTCCTAATTTTGTGGTAGGCTTAGATTAGGGGTGGTTTCATTATCCTTGTTGACTGGTGTGGTTTTTATGGAATATATGGAGAATTCAAAATCTAGGCAATTGGCATTATATTACAGAACACAGTTCTTGGACTTTTCTTGTGTTTTATCTTTAAAATTTGTTATGATACTATCACATTTATATTCTTCAAGAACTCTTTCTTGTTCTCAGCTTGTTGTTTTAATCGTATCCTATTCCCATTTCAAGGATATAATATCCTCCCCGAGGACATTTATTATAGCTTTTTAAAATATATCTCAGGGAGGATATTTATTATATCTTTTCAGAAAGTGTTACCCTGCCCACTGTATTATCTCTTTTTCCTCTATTTGCTTTTCCTTCTTCCTCCTCTTTTTAAAAGTTTTGTTTTGGAGTCTCTCGTTCTTGTTAGCAGTTTATCTGAAACATCTGGTGTCCTCTGATCATCCCAAAGCTGACAGGCAGCTCTGTTGTGAACAGGTGGGTGGCCTTTGGGCCTCATGCCAACAGCACTGGTTGGCAAGCCAGCTCTTGCACTGGGGGAGTCAGATTTGAAGATTTCACTGGACAACTCATTGTATCCTAAGACGAGTCCTATACCATTACAGTGAAATTGGTGGTTTAAATTGGAAAGACAGGGAGCTGAGGGCACATGGTGCTCTTGGTGTTTGGTGTGCTGATCCTCTCAGTTCCTCCATACTGTGGTGCCTGTGCTTGTGCATCTGAGTTTTTGGAGGACTGAAAGGGTTTCAGTTCCTGCAGTCAGCCCCAGCTAGATACCAGTGTTTTGGTTCCACAGCTCTTTTGAATCTGTTGTCCTCTTCTTATGCACTTTTTATCTTCCAAAGAATTCGTGCACTGTTTCATCTACCATTGCCTCATATATCTTTTTAGAAATCTGTGTATTGTCCTTTAGCTGTTTCGGGTGAGAGAAAAAATAGATGTGTGTGGTCATATTTTTAAGTTGTATTTGGTTACCTTAGTACCAAGTTTCCACCCTTTTCTGTACTCATCTAGATTGACTTTATTTACTAGAACAAAATAAAATTGCAGTGTTTTCAGAAAGATAATTATGTATCTCAGTCTACCTACAAAACAAGTTACATTTTTGCAGACAGTTTAACTGTTGGATTCTCTACTTGGATAAAAATTTGGAATGTTGTCTTCGATGACTGTCTTGATTCTCTTTGTGGTAGATGGTTCCTCTGGCAGGACCCAGATGAGGGTCTAGACCTGTGGGCTCCAGCTGCCTCTTCGAAACAGAGTGAAGACATAAAGCATGGTTAAAAATAACAAATGAATATGAAAGAGGAGTAGTTAGAGCAGCCCATTCACAATTAAGTATAAAGTAAGGTTGCTTTATCTTTAATGCCAAGTTTTTTAAAAAGCACAGTTATATGGTAAGCTGAGCATTCCCAGAAACCTGCCTTGGGAGCATACGCAAAACCTAGCCCCGCCCAACTCCTCCTTTGAAGGTGGAAATGGAGTTGCCCTCCCCTTGAGCCGGTACTGGTTAATGGAAGTGAACCAGGAACTGAAAATAGGCTACTGCCTTCCCATTTGTTTGGCCAGCGATTTACATAATTCTGTCTCATCCAGAAGGTGTAAGATTTCCATTGCAAATAGAGATTGTGGAGAGGGGTCAGCAGCTGGACTAGGGGAGTAAGATGTTACTTTTCCTGGTGGTCCTTTGGATTTTGCTTCGCTTTCCAACGCCCTGTGCAAACGGAAGCATGGCTGATGGTTCTTAGGAGAAAAATACATGAATAGTCTTTTAATTGGTTCCTTGATCATTCTTTTCTCTTTTATTACAATTTTAACTTTTAAGTGACTCAGCTGCCTTCTCTACTATTTGGTCATGAATTTCTTTTTTTCCTTCTCAACAAGGATTGTTCTGGGGACCCAAGTGCTGTCAGCTTTTATAAGGAATGTTGATTACTTTATATGAAATAGGATGGAAGGAGGTTGATTAAACCCTGTGAAATGAGAGACAGTTGGGGAATTCTGGGAAAGATGGCAATGGACAAAGATTAGTGGGATCACAATGTACTTCTACAATATTTGTGAGAGGGATGTGTGAGATAAGGATCAGATTTTTTTTAATAGCATCAGGTATCAACCAGCACTAATGAGTGAAAGCTAAAGGGAGGCAGCTTGAAAGTCTTTGCAAGAAAGGATTTTGTTCATAACTATGACTTCACAAATAATGACTCTCCCAGGATTCTCTGAATTTCCCCTCTGAGAGTGGACCATTTGAGTAGAACCAGAGTATCAAAGAAGAAATTTTAAAGTCTAGTAAAAATTTATATGTGGATTTTTCAAAATGCTACAAATAGTTGATTCTTTGCTGTCTTTAAACAATATACAGTAATCACAAGAAAAGTTCCTTCTGTTCTTTGTGTCATTAGTTCTTGGCCTCACTCAAACCTAAGTGATGATGTGGAGGAAGAGAGCACACAAGATAACATGGCTATTAGCTTCCAGTTTAGAGGCTTGTCCTGGCGAACATTTCTTCTCTTTTCATGAGGTATAAAAATATAACCAAAATCCATCAGGACACATTTTATATGGCTAAAAATTTATGCTTTCATGAAAATAGGAAAGAGTATTTCTGATTTTTCTTAAAGTTTTCAAATACATCTAAATACTAGATAGAAAAGACAGTGGAATGAGATTACCATCATTACCCTAAGTACACATATAAAGACACAACTAGGGGTTGGGGATGTGGCTCAAGCAGTAGCGCGCTTGCCTGGCATGCATGCAGCCCGGGTTCGATGCTCAGCACCACATACAAAAAAAGATGTTGTGTCCGCCGAGAACTAAAAAATAAATATTTAAAAATCTCTCTCTCCCCTCCCTCCCTCCCTCCCTCCCTCTCTCTCTCTCTCTCTTAAAAAAAGACACAACTGATGTGACTCTGTATACAACCAGAGATATGAAAAATTGTGTACCATATGTGTAATATGAATTATAATGCATTCTGCTGTCATATATAACAAATTAGAATTAAAATAAATAAATTTTTAAAAAAGATTTTAAAAAGTGGGAAAATCAGAAACTAATATCATTCCATGCTGTACATATCACTTCCCTTTCTCAAGTACAATCTGGCACAAAATGTGTTGAGAAGAGATTCCCCTCCAAAAAAAAATCCACTGGGGCTGGGGATATAGCTTAGTTGGAAGAGTACTTGCCTCACACGCACAAGGCTCTGGGTTCAATCCCCAGCACTACCAAAAAAAAACCAAAATCTGATATTACATCCAATGGTATGAACAAGATTTAAAAAGCCACATAACCATACTGAGAGCACAAAGCACACAAAAGGCTTTCTAGATTCCAATCTAGGAAAAAAAAAACATATCCCAAGGAAGGAGAACAATGTTCTTGCAATTACTTTTCTCTAAGGAGTGTCTTAGTATGGTGATGAATGACCTTTTTTAACCCCCAGCACTGAGGATTGAACTGAGGAGTCCTCTACCACTGAGCTACGTCTGCAGTCATTAATGTTTGTTTTGTTTTTATTTTTCTTGAGACAGAGTCTCACCAAGTTGCCCAGGCTCTCCTCAAACTTACCATTCTCCTACTTGTCAACCTCCTGAGTAGCTAGGATTATAGGCATGCACTATTGTACTGGCTACAAATTATGTTTTTAAATCAGGAAATTGTCATTTAGAGAATATTATTCCCATAAGTTCTTTCTATATAAATTATTATAGAGCAAGCTTCACACAACCAATTGAAGAGACATTATTGTTAATAGATTATCCTATATTGTAGTTAATCGTATGGAAAAGAAACAATGTAGCAAAAATGAAATCATAAAAACAAAGACATTTCACATAGTAATGTAGATTAAAATGTCGTATATACAACTATAAATTCCCCCAAAATGCGTGGACCAAGATCCTACCCAAGATTGAGACTTGAGGAAGGACTGACTGTATCCTTTAAAGGCACAAACTGATTTTTTCTTCTCTGTGGTACCCTGTACCACACTGTAAAGAAGCCCAGGCTATCTTGCTGGAGGGAGAGTCCATTTGAAGAAAGCCCCTGACATATGAAAGACCACATGGAAAGGGAGACTACAGAAAGCCAACAGTCAGCACCTTAGTTCCGGACATACAAAGCCATCTCAGACCTTGTAGTCTAAATCAGGCGTATGCTGTATGGGTGAGCCTAGGTGACACTGGAGCAGAACCTTGGTTAAAGTCTTGACTTACAAAAGTATGAGAAATAAAATGGTTGTTTGTTTGGTAGTGGGGATTGAATTCAGAGGCTCTCGACCACTGAGCCACATCCCTAGCCCTATTGTGTATTTTATTTAGAGACAGGGTGTCACTGAGTTGCTTAGTGCCTCGCCATTACTGAAGCTGGCTTTGAACTCTTGATCCTCCAACCTCAGCCTCCTGAGCCACTGGAATTACAGGTGTGCACCACCACTCCCGGCAAATGGTTATTTTTTAAAGCCACTAAATTTTGGAATTTTTAAAAATATAACAATAGATAACTAAAACACTGTTTATTGATGATTTGTAGGGCTTTTATTTAATGACCAGTTTTATTAAAGAATACCCCATTTATTTCTACTGTGATCAGCAAACAAACTGAAATTCAATATTTAAAATTTTTTGCCAGGAATATAACCTATCTTGCAAATTTCCATGAGGACTAGAAAAGAATATATATTCTGGAGTTGTTGGGCATTGTCAGTCAATGTCAGTAAGGTTAAGGTGGTTGATAGTTTTGTTCAGACTCTTGTGTATCATTAGTGATTTTTTTATAGTGTTACTATCAGTTGTTAAAAGGGTGTTAAAAATTCAAAGTATAGATTTGTCTCTTCAGTTTTGTCAGCTTTCATATATTTGGGGCATATAAATGTTTGGTTGTATGGTGTCATGTTTCTGTGTTCTTAAAAACACATTATGGTATTATGAAATGTCTTTCTTATCTCTTATAAAACTCTTTATCTTGAATTAAATTCATCTGATGTTAGTATAGCCTCTGCATTCTTCTTGGCTTACTATTCATGATGTATTTTTATCTATTTCTTGTTTTCGTTCTATTCATATTTTTATTTAATGTAATTAAATAAAATTACATTAAATAAAAATTAAATTTTTTTAAATTTATCCATTAGCTTTTAGCTTTATTGCTTTTCATTATTGTTTTAGCAATGTTTCCAGGAATTATGAAATGCATTCTTTAATTTATCACAGTTTTCATAATTTAAATTGTGTTACTTTCTCACATCTCCCCAAGTCCTTTGTGCTTTGTTGTCATACATATTACAGCTGTGTACCCTATGTTTTTTACCATAGTCATGTTTCCAAGAAATTAAAAGAATAAATATGTATACATATTGACTTTTATATTTACCTACATTTTAGTATTTCTAGTACTTTTCATTTCTGTTTATGGTGCATTGTCTTTAAAAATATCTACCCCAAATTCTCCACATTCCTGTATCATGTTGCTTCTCTCATTATGAAGTAATATCTATTTTCCCACCCGCTGAGTCTGGGCTGGTCTTTTGTCTTGTTTTAATGAACAAAATATATTTTTGGTGAAAGTGATGCCATGCCAATCCTAGACCTAACACCTTGGGAAGGTGTATACCTTCTACTTTTATCCTCTAGAAATCTAATCAACAAATAAAAAATTTTAGAATGACTGAATGACTAAAAGCATTTGAGGAGATAAGCCTTACCCAACCAGTTGAGCTAGCAGACATGTAAACAAAGCTATTTTGTCAGTTCTACCTTTGGTTAAACAATCCCTGCTAAAGGAAACCACATAAGCATTAGTAAATACCTAGAGCAAAGGACCCATCAGGTTATGTAAAGCCAAATCATAGAATAAGGAGAAATAACAAAGAATTTTTATTTTAAACCATTAAGTTTATTACACAGTGAACTAAAACACACAGTGCATCTGTTTCTACCTGATGGATCATCTCCTTTTATCCTGAAGAGGTTCTTTTAGCATTGTTAATAGTAGAGATCTATTGATGTTGAATTTTCTTACTTTTTATTTATTTGAAAATGTCTATTCTGCTTTCAGTTTTGAAGAGTATTTATCCTGGATTAGCAGTTTTTGTCTTCTAGCACCTTAAACCTTTCCGTTAACTTTAATCTTTCATTTCTGATAAGAAGTCAGCTATCATTTTAGTCATTTTTACCTATGTGTAACACACCACTTTTTTCTAATTGCCTTCAAGACCTTTTTCTTCCTAATTGATTATTTACAGTTGACTCTGATGCATCTAGATGTGATTTGCTTTGTAACTAACTTTAGTATTCACTGAGTTTCCTAAATCTGTTAACATCTTTTTTGTTAATTTGAGATAATTTTAGCCATCATTGTCTTAAATATTTTTTCTGTACAATTTATGCCTCTATTCTTCTAGAAATCTAATTATATGTATGTTAGGTCACTTTGTCCTGATAGTAACCAAGTCTCTATTTTTTTCTTTCTGATTTTTAGACCAGATAATTTTTATTGGTCTATCTCCAAGTTAACTTTTTGCTGTTTTTGCACTATATAATCTGATGATAGATTTGTTTCATGAATTTTTCATTTCAAATACTATATTTCTTTTAAAAGAAATTTTTCATTTATATGTTGACACCCATATCTACTTATTCATTATGATTAAGCTTTTCTTTAATTCCTTGAAATTAGTTATAAAAACTTTATAAATTTTTTTTCTGCTAATCCTAACATCTGGGTCAGCTCACGGAACTTTTTTTATATGTGACATTTTCTCTCGTGGTTCTCATTTTTCTATCTTCTTTGCATTCTGGCAAAATTTAATGATATTCTACATGCCTATAATCCCATCGACTCAGGAGGCTAAGGCAGGAGGATCAAGAGTTCAAAGCTAATAAATTATGCATGGCACACATTGTTTAATTTTGCATGTAACTTCTTTTTAGTGCATCAATGAGGTTTTAGTGACATTGTCATCCAACACTTGGCCTTTGTTGTTCAGGGAATGCCTTCATGATTTTAATACTGGTTTTCCTATTCAGACTGTGGATTGGGTTTGAATATACTGTTATCAACCACCTGGTCTTTTAATTACTCATCCCAGTAAACTTATAGTTTGTGAAGCATTTGTTTCTCAGATTCATGACACTGTTAGAATCTGAAGTAGTAGCTAATGGGTATCTGTGAATTCTTTTTTTTTTTTTTTTTACTTGTAGTAGATTGTCTGAAACAGGCATATTCTCCTCTGTGTTTATCCAAACCTCCCTGTCATGTGCACTACAAGTTACAATTTGGAAGTTACTGTATTAAAATTCTGTCTGTTCATGGTTCTAGAAGAGTGATGTTCTCTCCCAAACACTGGTTACTACAGCAGCATTTTTAATATTGTAAAATAAGAATAAAGGCTCTGAAGGCCAAAGATTTTAAAAAGTCATTTTACAAATGTTATGTTAAATTAAAACTGAGCTTTGCTGTAATACTGTTTTCTCTTCAAAATGTGATGGTACAGGAAAGGTGTTATATGAAGGGGTGGTATTGCAGGGGAGCATTTTATATTGAAGAAGTAAAAAAGTTATAATATTTATAATTTTGATGAGTTTATTTTTATAGGGAAGATTTTTCTCCCCTGAAATTTTTTCTGGTATAGCAAAATGTTTCCATTATTAAAAATTGAAATTGTTAAAAAAAAAAGAGTTCAAAGCTAGCCTCAGCAACTAAGGGATGCACTTAGCAACTCAATGAGACCCTGTATCTAAATAAAATGCAAAAAAAGGGCTGAGGTTGTGGCTCAATGGTTAAGCACACCTGGGTTCAATCTATGGTACCAAAAAAATTTTAAATTATATTCTGGTCATTTATAGATAATATATCATAAGAAGTCTGGATTATATTGTCTTCCTATAAAGGATATTCTGTTTTATGTGTCATGCAGGCTAATTACTGGTGAATTGTTTTGATCATATTAGATTTGGTATTATTATTATTATTATTATTATTATTATTATTATTATTATTATTATTATTATTATTATTTGGTACCAGAGATTGAACTCAGGGTACTCAATTACTGAGCCATATCCTGTTTTGTATTTTATTGAGAGACAGGGTCTTGCTGAGCTGCTTTAGCACCTCGATTTACTAAGGCTGGCTTTGAGCTCGTGATCCTCTTGCTTCATCCACCTGAGTCACTGGGATTATAAGCATATTCCACCTCGCCTCACTAGGTTTGGTATTTTTCTTTATTTCCATATTTCATGGTGCATTATACTTGTACATAATGGTGGGATTTGTTGTTATGTTTTCATACATATGTACAATATAGTGATAAAACTTAGCCAATATCATTCTTGAGTATTTCTCTTTTACCTGCTTTCCTCTCTCCCCTGATCCCTTTCCTCTATTCTACTGATCTCCCTTTGATTGTCATCAGATTCCTTTCACACACACACACACACACCTTTCTTTTCTTTTTTCCTTTCTGGCTGCCACATACATTTTCAGCATGAATCAATTTTGATTTCAAATTTAGGTCTACCATTTTCCCTTTACTCTTTTGTGTGTGGTTCTTTTTGCTAAGGCTTATTCCTGAACTCTTAATTAAGTACCTGATATATTAGTGAAGCTGTTGCAACCTGACTCTGCTGGAAACCATTTCTTCCAACATTGCCATTTAGCATCATCTTCAGTCTCCTTTATAGCAGTCAAACTCTGCTAAGCCTTAAAGAGTCTCATCTGGTACATTCCTATCAAAAATGAATTTCCTCCAGGCTTTTAGTATTCTCTCTCTAACACACACATAATTACATTGCACCCACCATAAATAGCTCAGACATTCTTGTCCACAAAATTCCAACCACTATGATAATCTTGCACTTTGATAATTTTCTCCTTAACTCAGTATGACCACCATCTTACTTGAGCTTCATCTCCCTAATTGTGTTTTGTGCACCAGGCCTACAGTCATGTCTGAAATTAATACCTGAAAATGTTTAGTTTTTCTAGTTTTATACTCTTTTGTGTCAGGAAAACAAATCAAGTACATTAGATCTATAACAGTTTCAAGTAAAAATACTAACTTATATCTTTGCCCATCAATAGTGGTAGAGACAATTAGGTCACAACAACAATTTCATTGTCCATGGAACGAAAAATTAATTGAAAGAGTAAACCCAAAATGGATATCTGAAAAATAAACTGGTCAAAATTAGTAAGGCAATCAGACTTAAATAATCATATATTTCACCAATAGCACTAGCTTAAATGTATGAGACTACAATAACTAGAAAAATACATGTTAATGGCTAGAGTCATAAAAGTTTCTATTATGATAGGCAGTCTCTTATGATGCTTTAATATTATATGATAGTTGTGAAATGATTACAAACTAATAATGAATATAATCTATTTGAAGATTAAAATGTTCTTCCCTGTATTATCTACAAAGTTTAGATAAACCTAAAAATGCCCTGGAAAAGAAATTTCTTAAGTCTCATCAAAATGAACTGCCAGGTTTTTTCCTACATTTGACATGACACAGTGCCAAGATTTCTAGTCCTGAATACACACTTTCTATAGGGAAGAGACTTTTATCTTGGCAATTAATAGATCATTTATCTCATTTCATACAGCCAATTTTAGTCGTAAGAAAAGAAATGTTTATGTATTTATTCTGCTGACTTTAATCTATAATCTAATCAGGGATCAACAAACTTTTCCTGAAAAGAGACTGATAATAAATATATTAGACTTTGTAGGCAAGTCTTCATTGCCACTCAAGTGCCAGTGTAGCACAAAACAGCCTAGACTGTGGGTAAATAATATAAGTTTCTGTGTTCTAATAAAACTTTGTTTACAAAAGCAAGTGTTATTGTTGGACATCGTGGTGTGCTCCAAAAGTCACAACTACTCAGAAAGCTGAGGCAGGAAGATTACTTGAGCCTAGGAGTTTAGGCCAGCCTGGGAAATAAGAGAGAGAGAGGGGGGAGGGAGGGGAGAGAAGAGAGAGGAGAGAGAGGGAGGGAGAGAGAGAGAGAGGGGAAAGAATGAAAGAAGGAAGGAAGGAAGGAAGGGAGGGAGGGAGGGAGGGAGGGAAAAAAGGAATAAAGAGAACAATTAAAAAAAAACTGTCAGGCTCATCACTGTTCCAGAGTATTAATGTTTATGCTCACAATAGATGTTTGGCTAGGCTGTATACATACATACATACATGCATACATGAAAGCAATTCTGTTCTTTTGTTTGCTTTCTTTTATTTTTTCCATTTTTTTGTTGATACATTATAGTTTTAAATCATGGCAGTATTTGTTGTTACATATTTCCACATGCAGAATATAACACTCCAGTTTGGCCTATATCATTCCCCAGTATTTTCCCTTCACTCCTCCATCTCCTGGTCCCTTTCCTACACTCTACTGATCTCCTTTTGATATTCACTTTCTTTTCCTTTTTCCTCTCTTGCTTCCACATCCGAGAGAAAACATATGCTCCCTTGATCTTATGAGTTTAGCTTATTTTGTGTAACAGAATGTTCTCAAGTTTCATCCGTTTTCCAGCAAATGACATAATTCATCTTTATGACTGAATAAAGCTCCATTGTGTGTATATGCCACATTTTCTTTATTTATTCATCCTTGATAAGCACCTAGTTTGGTTCCATAGTTTGGCAACTGTGAATTATGCTGCTATAAACATGGGTATGCATGTACTACTCTAGTATTATGACTTTAATTCTTTAGGATAAACATTGAGTAGTTGTATAGCTGGGTTATATGGTGGTTTCCTGCCTAGTCTTTTGAGGAACCTCCATACTGATTTCAATAGTGGTTATATTCATTTACAATCCTATCAACAGAGAAAAAAGTGTCCCTTCTTCACATTCTCTTTAGCATTTATTATTGTTCATATTCTTTTTTTTAAGTAGTTGGACACAATACCTTTATTTTTTTTTATTTATTTTTAATGTGGTGCTGAGGATCGAACCCCGGGCCTCGAACGTGCTAGACAAGCAATCTGCTGGGGTTTTTTTTGTTTGTTTGTTTTTAAGGGCGGGGAGAGAGAGAGAGAGAGAGAGAGAGAGAGAGAGAGAGAGAGAGAGAGAGAGAGGGAATTTTAACATTTTTTTTATTTCTTAGTTTTCGGCAGACACAACATCTTTGTTTGTATGTGGTGCTGAGGATCGAACCTGGGCCGCGCGCATGCCAGACGGGCGCGCTACCACCTGAGCCACATCCCCAGCCCCAGCAATCTGCTGTTGAGCCACAACCCCAGCCCCATATTGTTCATATTCTTGGTGGCTGCTATTCTGACTAGAGTGAGATGAAAGCTCACTGTAGTTTTGATTTGCATTTCCCTAATTGCTAATGATGTTGAACATTTTCATAGATTTGTTGTCCATTTTTATTTCTTCTTTTGAGAAGAGTCTGTTTAATTCATTTGCCCAATTAAGCTAGGTTATTTGAGGTTTTGGTATTAAGTTTTTTAAAGTTTCTTATATAGTCTGGATATTAATCCTGTGTCAAAGAGTAGTTAGCAGGGCTGGGGATGTGGCTCAAGCGGTAACACGCTCGCCTGGCATGCATGCAGTGCAGGTTCAACCCTCAGCACCACATACAAACAAAGATGTTGTGTCCGCCGAAAACTAAAAAATAAATATTAAAAAATTGTCTCTCTCTCTTTTTTTAAAAAAAAAGAGTAGTTAGCAAATATATTTTCTCCCATTCCGTAGGTTCTTTCTTCATGTTACTAATTGTTTCCTTTGCTGTGTAGAAGCTTTTTAATTTGATGCCATTCTGTTTATTAACTTTTGTCATTATTTTCTGAGCTTTAGGAGTTCTAATAAGAAAGTCATTGCCTGTACCTATATGCTGGAGTCTCAAACCTATATTTTCTTCCAAGGATTTGCATAGTTTCTGGTCTGATTCCTGGGCTTTTGATCTCTTTCAAGTTTGTACAGGGTCTAGTCTTATTTGTCTACATATAGATAACCAATTTTCCTGGCACCATTTGTTTAAAGCCTGTCTTTTCTCCCAATATATTTTTGGCATCTTTGTCAAGAATCAGATGACTGTTAACTATGTTGGATCTTTTTCTGTGTCTTCTCTTCTTTCCCATTGGTCTATGTATCTGGTTTTATGACAGAGCCATGCAGTGGTTATTTCAATAGCTTTGTACTATAATTTGAAGTCAGGTATTGTGATGATGCCTCCAGCTTGCTTATTGAATTAGAATTGTTTTGGCTATTCTGAATATTTTATTCTTCCAAATGGATTTCAGGACTGTTTTTTCTAGGTCTGGAAAAATGACATTTATTATTATTATTATTATTATTTTAAATTTATATATGACAACAGAATGCATTACAATTTATATTACATATATAGAGCACAATTTTTCATATTTCTCTTTGTATACAAAGTATATTCACACCAATTCGTGGGTATTTTGATGGGAATTGCATCAAATCTGTATGTTGCTCATAAAACCAATTTCAAACATATACAATCATATTAGTAGTGATTTTAGTGTCCAAAAAGAGATCTACTAAACAATAATTACTGGGCTGGTATGGTGACTTGTAGTCCTAACTACTCAGAAGGCCAAGCCAGGAGGATTGCTTGAGTCCAGGAGTTGGAGATCAGGTTAGGCAAAATAGCAAGACCCCCATCTTAAAAATAATAATAATTACTGATGTCAAAACACATCTCAATCATTATGATAGTCACTAACTCTTCATTGTTTTCCTTGAAACTCTAATATACAATTAGTGAATGTCAATTTAGGACTAATTGTGCTTGTGCCTCAGCCCTACTCATCATGCCCAGCCTAAACCTCCATCTTCCCTGGATTTAAGGACAAGATACTTGTTTAAATTCCACTTAAGTTATATGATCCCTTTACTTAAAGTCTAATATTTTATCCATTTTTATTAAGTCTAAATCCTTATGCTTGATTTTCAAGGAATTTCATAATCTGACCTAAGCACACAAATATGTCATCCTTTATAGAATCCTTTCCTCTTAGCAAAATGAGGTGTCCTTACTGTCCTTTAAACATACTTCTTTCTGCTGAGTCTTTTATGCTGTTTAATTCACTTGCCTTTTATTCTCTTTTTAGAATCTGAATCCTATGTACTTATCCAGGTCTAGCTCAAATCCCAAGACTCATCCCTTACTTTTAACTCTTTAGTGTTTACAATTTGTACCAAAATACATTTTAGTATTTATTTTGTGGCAGGGTAGGGCCCTTGCCACCCTCCCACTACACTAACTTTTACCAAGGAGGAAACTGATGTTACCAAGAAAGACCTGTTTATAATTTAGGAGTTCCCATTCTCGAGATTATAATGAGGATCTAGAGTCACCTCCACCCTTGGAGATAGATCCAAGATTGGGGTCCTTCGGCACAGGTGTAAAGGTTGATCCATTGCCTAAATCTCTTACATTGGCACAGAGGATGATGTACACACACACACACATACACACACACGCCAAAACTCAGGAAGGAAGGAAGGGAGGGCGGGAAGGAAGGAAAGAAAGAAAGGTGGGCGGGCGGGGGGGAAAGAAGGAAGGAGACCCTTTGAAATCCATTGAGAAATGATACTGTTCTGGTCAACCTCACAGAAAATGGATATTTCTTGTCATTTTCTGACTTACCATATTGTGACCAAGCATAGTGCTATTATTTTATTTTTCTACTAAGACCTTTACTAGGATTCACCTGGTTTATAACTTTCTAATTTTAAATATAACTGAATCTGCTGGAAGGTGGTGGCAGAGTCTGTAATCCCAGATATTCAGGAGGCTGAGGCTGGAGGATCGCAAGTTTGAGGTAATCTTGGGGAACTGAGCCAGACTCTGTTTCAAAATAAAAACTAAACTGGGCATGGTGGCACACATCTGTAATCCCAGTGGCTCAGAATTGTGAAACAGGAGAATTGGGATTTCAAAGCCAACCTTAGCAACTTAATGAAGCCCTGAGTAACTCATTGGGACCTATCTCTAAATAAAATACAAAAGAGGGCTGGGGATGTGGCTCAGTGGTTTAGTTCCCAAGAGTTTCATCTCTGATAGCAAAAAAAAAATTAATAATAAATGAATAAATAAAATAAAAAGGGCTGGGGATGTAGCTCAGCAGTAGAGCACCCCTGGATATTTGTACTAGGGAGTACAAAAAAAAAGAATTTTCAATACATATTACTTTTTGTCTAGTTTATTTCACTCAGAATCTCCCTGTTTTTGCTATTATCAATAGTTCTTTATTCTTGCTAAGTATGTTTCCAAAATTTATTATCTATTTTCCTATTGATATACATTGGGGATTTTTTTTTTAAGTAAACCAGGTTATATTTATACAGTGGAAAATTATTAAGCAATGAAAATAAGAAGTACATTCACATTCAACAACTTGGATAAATCTTATAAAAATACATATGGAGCTAAAAAAGCCACATACCAAAGAACACATGTGTATGATTACACTGTATAAAGTAACAAAACAGCCAAAACTAATCCTTGTTATTAGAAGTTAAAATAGTGCCTAACTCTGGGGGAGCGGAGGGAATAATTAGGGGAGCAATGAGAAAGGGCTCATGAAAGTGCATTTGATGTCCAATTTCTTGACCTGGGTTAGGGTTCAGTGGATATGTTTACTTTGTGATAATTCATTGTGCTATACGTGATTTTCTTTTGTCTGTTATATTTAATAAAAGAGAAGCTCTATTAACAGTAAAAAAATCAATCTCTACATTCATGTAATAGTTAGTAATCAAATGTCTACTATATGGTTAATATGAGTATAAGGGTTCTGAGGCATGTAAGACAGACATGTTCCCACAGTCCAACATTGGGGATTTTTTGACTATTACAAATAAAACCACCATGAATAGTTGTGCACAAGTCTCAGTGTGGATGTATGCTTTTATTTCTCTGGAGTAAATATCTCGACAGATGTGATTTAATTTTTAAAGCAACTGCCAAACAGTTTTCTAACAGTTTGTGCCATTGTTTATACTACATGTTATAGTCTGCAGTTCTAAGAGAGATACCATAGTCTTCATCTTTGTCAACATTTGTTATGATGAGTCTTAAATTTTGTCCATCCTACTGTATGTGTAATAACATTGCAGTTTTGATTTACATTTCAACTTATGTTGGATATCCTTTCATGTGCACATTCACCATATTTGTGTCTACTTTGGTGAAGAAAAAAAGTCTTCTGCCCATCTTTTCAAATTGGGTGATTTTTCTTATTAATAAGTTGTAAGAATCATTTGTATATCCTAGATATCATTCTCTTGAGAGAGATATGTTTTGCCAATACTTTTTCCTAGTCTGTCAGCTTACCTTTCCATTTCCATAACAATGAATATACAATAGACAAAGTTTGTTGTTGTTGTTGTTTTTGGTACTGGGGATTGAACTCAGGATCATACCACCACTGAGCCACATCCCCAGTCCTATTTAGTATTTTATTTAGAGACAGGGTCTCACTGAGTTGCTTAGTGCCTCACTTTTGCTGAGGTTGGCTTTGAACTTGCAATCCCCCTGCCTCAGCCTTTTGAGCCACTGGTATTACAGATATGCACCACCACGCCCAGCATGAGACAAAGTTTTTGAGGAGAGAGAGGAAAAAAGAGAGCATGAGGCAGAGAGAGCTAGTTAGTTTTAAAAGCCTCTGCCAAGCAGCTTTTTATATTTTCTTCCAGAAGTTGTATAGGTTTAGCTGCTACATTTAGGTCTGTAGTCTATTCCTACCAGTAGTGTGTGAGGGCTCCCATTGATCCACATCCTTGCCAACTTATTATTATCTTTTTGATTATAACCATCTTGATAGATGTGAAGTAGTATCTCACTGAGGTTGTACATTTCCCTAATGGTGCTGGGTATACTTTCATTTGCTTATTTGCTTTTGAATATTTTCTTTGGAGAAATGTCTATTCTAATTTCTTGCCATTTGTCTTTTCATATTGAACAATAAGAATTGCTTGTATATTCTAGGTAGTTATATTCTAACTACATGAATTGTAAATGTTTTCTTCTATGATTGTGTTTTCACTTTCTTCGATGGTAGCCTTTAAAAGTTTTAAATTTGATGAAGTTCATTACTTTATTATTTTTTCTTTTGGTGCTTGGGCCTTTGGTGTTTTAAATACAAAGTCATTGTCTACCCCAAGACTTACCTATGCTTTCTTACATTTAGTTTTGGTTCTTACATATATATATATGTTGTCCATTTTGAATTCTTACATTTATGTCTGTGGTCCATTTTGAGGTAATTTTTATGTGGGGTAGGGCTTAACTTAATTCTTTTGCATTAAAGACTATATCATTTTGAAATATATTTTCATTTGGAATGCAATTCTAGGATATCAGTTTTTTTTCTTTCAGAACTTGAAAATGTTGATGTACTGTTTTCTGGTTTGCATGGTTCTTGAATGAATTTTGACATTTTAGTTTCACTCCTTTGTACATAATGGTATCTGTTTTCTGTAGATGCTTTTCAATTTTTTTCTTAGCACTGGTTTTAAGCATTTAGTGTAAATTTGTGTCATCTTTATCATTTTTCTTATTCATTGAGCTTTTTGAATCTGAGTGTTCATCAGATATAGAACATTTTTATTTATTATTTCTTCAAATGTGTTTTTCCCACCTCTTTTAGGAACTACCGTAACATATATATTGGACTGGTTGAAGCTGTGCATACTGATGCTTTGTTCAATTCAGTCTCTTTCTCCGTGTTTGATTTTGGAGTCTTTATCACTGCATATTCAGTTTGCTGATATTGACTTCTTCAATGTTGAATCTGCTGTTAATCTCATTCAGTGTAATTTTCACCTTAGCCATTGTTTTATCTGATTTTATCTAATTTTATCTAATTCAGACATTTTTATATCTTCTTTTTCTCCTTTACATGCTTATGCTTTTCCATAGCATCTTGAACATATGGTATACAACTGTATTAATGTCCTTGTATAATAACTCTATCACAGTGTAATTAGTGATCATTTTTATTAATTTTCTTTTCAACATGGGTTATATTTTCCTCGCTCTTTGCATGCCTCATACATTTTTATTGGATTCCAAACATTGTGAATTTACCTTGTTCAGTACTGGATATTTTGTATTCTTTTAAATATTCTTGAGCTGTGTACAGCTTTTTGCTGAACTATCTTGGAAACATTTTGTATTCTTTTAAATATTCTTGAGCTGTGTACAGCTTTTTTTCTGAACTATCTTGGAAACATTTTTATCTTTTTAAGATTCGGCTAGACAGGAGTTACCTTAAATCTTGGGCTATTTTGTCCCTTTTACTGACTATGTTACTTGATGCCCTTTTATTATAGATTTTCCATTCTAGCTGGTGATTACAAAAATTGATCTGCATGCCAACAATCACCACCACCTTCCATTCTGTTCCTTTCTGAAGGTTCTTTCTCTGGCCTTACATGTGAGCCCACTGTTACATAGCCGCAGACTTCAGGAGAACCCTCCATAGATGTCTAGAGAGCTAGTGCATGTACACACTCTCCCTGCCTGTGCAGTTCTCTACTGTTTCCTTTATTCTGCTCTGGAACTTCTAGCTGCATCAGTCTTTTCAGACTTTAAAATCCATCTCTTCAACTCAGGAGATTTTCTATTTGAGTTTCCCTTCTCTGGATGTGGCCTGAAAAATTCTTTCCAGGGAGTAAATTGGGATAATCCTAGCACTCATCTCTCATGCCTAACTTTATCTTAGAGGTCACTCTTATGCTGCTTATTATCTAATATCTGAGAACTGTTGTTTGTATTTTGTCCACTTTTTTTTTCCAATGTTTCATATGCGAGGGTAAATCTGTTGCCCCTCTTGGAGAGATTTAGTCTTCCATAAATGTTTAACACTATTCTCTGGCACATCATTTACAATATATGAGGTTCTTCCTGGTAACAGCAGCGGTAGGCCTACTGAATGCTCCTAGGCAAGTGCCTTCACAAATTTCCAATGGTATATGTTATTATCCTGCCAATTATTTGTTTCAGATATGTTTTTCTTGTCTCATTTAGATTGTACTCTGACATTAGGAACCCTTCATATCTTAGAATTTTATGTCCCCTCCACCCAAACTGGTCACATTTATCTTTAACAATTACTCAACCCTTACCCCGTAAGAATTCCCTTTGAGGTATTAAAGAATAATTCACTTGAGATTATTTATCTCCATGCCAACAATCACCACCACATTCTATCCTGTTCCTTTTCTGAAGGTTTTTAATATAACCTTATATTAAACATGTTAAACATCAATGCCACATATTTAAATGCTATGAGTAAAAGTGAATGCTGATTCATCCACTAATTGTATGTATCCTGGTAGAAAGAACTACCACTACCTTATTGTGGCCAGTTGAGAAATTTTCTTCTCATTATCCACCAAACTAGTTAATATGTCTTTAAGGCAATAAGTTTAAAAAATAATACTGATAAATCAAAATATTGAAAACTTTACAAACTAAGCAGCTAGTTCTTCAGTACCTGGAAGCACTGACTATGCATATAAAAGTATATCTGATTATGAGTCAAAGTAAATATCAAGAAGGTAATATGCAATTAGATCATTTTGCTCTTCTGATTTTTCCACCAATGAATTATCATTAATTTCTATTCTACAATAAGAAAAAATCTAAAACATACCATATTCTATAATAAGAAAAATAAGAAAAAATTAAAACTAGTTTTAAAAGATCTACTTAAATATTCCAGTATCATGTAACCAAACAACTACTCTCCACACAAGTATGTTTTTATTCAACAAACACATTCAGGGGTACATTCCTGGAGTTGAGGATGCATGCTGCTGAGAGGTGGACCTTAAATGCCTTGTTCTCATAGCTTATTTCCTCTCAGTACTATTTATATATGGGGGCTTAATAGTTAATATATGTGTTTAGGTTAATAGTGTAGTATATTTATAATATTATTGGAACCATGAGTTTATCCAACAAATCATTTGTTAACTCTCTCATACATTCTAGGCATTTCCCTAGTCACTGATGTAACAGTAGTGAACAAAACAACTAATTTCCTGCTCCTGTTGGAAATTGTGTTTGAGGTTGGGTCAGAGCAGTCAAGTAGATAAACAAATGTAAGGCAAGTGGTAAGAGAAGTCTAAAGTGGTAAGGCAAGTCTGAAGAGAAAGAAAGGCAGGGTAATGGGCTTGATAGTCATGGCAAGAGGCTCTATTTTGTGTAGGATGGCCAGGAAAAGCCTTTATCACATGAAATGCCACTGTTACAGAGACATGATAAAGTGAGGGGGTAGTTAGCTAGTTAGATGATTTGGGCAGTTAAGGTTGAGGCAAAGTTGCAAGTGTAAATGCTCTGAAGCAGGGGTGGGATTGGTGTATTTAAATGGAACTAACAGACAAGAGAAGAATGTTAGGAAATGGGGAGAAGAGGATGAGGGGAGTCGCATTGAATAAGAACAGTCCATAATAAGGCAGGGCAATCCATAATAAAGTCATGGCTTTTTTTTCTTTTTTTTTCCTGATACCAGAGATTGAACCCCCAGGGGCACTTAAACACTGAGCAACACCCACAGTCCTTTTTAAAATATTTTATTTAGAGATAGGGTCTCACTGAGTTTCTTAGGGACTCACTACATTTCTGAGGCTGGCTTTGAACTCAGGATCCTCCTGACAGCCTCCTGAGCTGCTGGGATTACAGATGAGTACGACCAGGCCTGGTTAAAGTCATTGCCTTTTATTTGGAAATGGGAAGCTATAGGAAGATTTTGAGCAGAGAGACACAATCAAATTTATATTTAAGAATATCACTCTAGTTGCCATCAGGACAATAGATATTGGGGAAAATGAGGGCAGAAGCAAGGACAGAAGAAGGCTATGGGAATCATTCAGTTGACTTATGATGTGGGTTTGGCCTGTATATTGGCTTAGCAGATGCAGAGGAGTGGTCAGATTCTGGGCATGTTTCAAATGCTTATTTGGAAAGAAGGAAGTCAGAAAAATAAATAAATAAAATGCTTTATAATTTATATCAAATTCTAGAAAATGCAAAACAATCTATGATGACAGGAGATGTTTGGAGACAGCCCAGAAAAGGAGAGGGGAGGGATTACAAAGAAGGATGAAATATTTTTTTGATTTTGGTGATAGTCTCATGGGTATATTCATGTCAAAACTTATCAAATCGTACACCTTAAATGTGCAATTTATTGTAGGTCAACTATATCTCAATAAAATTATAAAAATAAAGACATAATATTGTCTAATGGACTGGAGTTGGAATGTGAGAGAAAAGAGATCAAAGGTGGTTTGTAAGTTTTGGGCTTTGAGCACCTGGATAATGGGAATTAAATTGTCATTCTTATTTCTGAGATAGGGAAGACTGAAAGCAGATTTTGAGAGAAAAATGAGTTCAGTTTTCAACATGTTGTTAGAGATGCCTACTAGATACATTTTATAACATAATAAATACATGGTAGAAAAGAAATGAAGAATGACTCAGATAGACAGTTTCTCTGTATGATCCACTGGTTCTCCAGAAAGCGCAGAAGTACACTGGACCAACGGGGACCTCTCATGGCCCCTGTAGACAAATGTTTGTGCACACCTTTTTTTCCCATCGTTTTCTTTATTTAACATTGTGAACATGGTGGACTACATTCTTTTCTCTAAGTTTTAAAGATTCAGTTAATTTGGAGAAACAACTGATGGGTTCATTGTTGGAGGTTGATGAATAACCTTAGCAGAGACTATAGTAACAAGCCCTTGGTCACAGACAAACGAGAATGGCTCCACCCAGGATGGGAGCATTGCAGACACTCTTCCTTGGGCTGGCTAGCTTGTGCCTTTCCCCCCTTAACTGTACATATCAGTAATTCAGCTATATTATGGTTTAAATCAGATTTTGCTCCTCTTCTCAGAAAGTACAATTGCTTGTTAGTTGATAGGTTGTGATGAAAAGGAGTCTACTCCTTGGGCTTGATACTTAGCTCCATTACTCACTGGATGTGTGACTGCCTCAATTTACTCTAAAATAAGGATTGGAATAGGACCTACTACTACTGTAAGGTACTATTGTTATGAAGATTAAATGAATTGATATGTATAAAACCTTCAGAATAACAACTGGACATAAAGAAAGCATTCAAGAAATGTTAGCTACTAGCTTTCTTCTCTGACAATCGGTTTTGTCAGTTGGTTCCCACTAAGTTGTGGACTTTTTTGGACCAGGACCAGATATCTTGTCTTTTGATTTTCATTCACTCCCACACCATGCTAGGGCTTTGTCCAGCGTCTGGCATGAATGGTAGCACAAAATGAGAGTTAAAAATATGCTTTTGAATTAAATAATTTCTTCCCTTACGGATAAAGATAAGAATCTCAAGATCTTAGCCTGAAGACTAATGTCCATCTCTCTGCCCCCACCTGTCCCCGCCTTAAAAAAAAGCAGGCCACTGTCTCCAGTTTACACCCTCACTCACAGTTCCATTCACCTTCCCCTTTCCTAATCAGAGGGATCTTGGGGTGGGGCTTCAAGGAACCTCTAGGAGTTTGAAGGGGAGGGAGCCTGGAACCATAGACTAGCTGTGACAAGTCAGGGGTGGGATTTGGTAGTTCAGAAAAGGAGGTACCAGACCAGGAATGGGGGATGGGAGTGATGGTGGAGTGGGCTAGTTCAGGATGAACCAGAAATGAGACGTTGAGGAAAGCCAGAAAGGACCAGTTGGCGGGGGGGGGGGGGGGATGGGTGGGTGACTACTAGAATCATGTGGAGGGTCGCTTGTGAGGGCACAGAAGCAAAGGCAGGTGATTGGACGAGAAGGAGAGTCCTAGTTGCCAAGGCAGCGACTAGAGGAGAAGGTCTTCAGTTGAGGAGAAGGTCTGGACTAGAGAAGGACGGAGCTCCAGCTCCGTGTGTTCTCCAGTAGAGTCTGTGGACTGACCCCCAGATATCCCTGCTGAAGTGTCACCCGGGAAAGGCGTAAGCCTTCCCTGGCGCCACCCCTCTGCGCTTGGCTACCCACACGCCCCCTGAGCCCCACCTCCTACGCGCCCACAGACGCCCGCCGCAGCCTACTTCACCGGCTCACCCAGGTGACCACAACATGGCTGTGGCGCAGGTGCTGGTCTTCTGGCTGTTCATGGTGCTCTTCTGGCTGTTCCTGCTGCGGCCGAACTGGCGAGTGCCGGGCCAACCGGACCCGAACACTGGCCAGCGCTGGTCGAAACACAAACTCTGTGCAGACGACAAATGCAGCAGTGAGTGCGCAGGCGGGTGGGCAGCTCAGGGTCTCCACTGTGGCTCTTTGGGGCTGCATGGGGCTCCGATCTCCCGGTCCCCAGCCCCGAGGGCTGGGTGAGGAGGGTCGCAGGATGACGGGTGGGGAGCAGGAGTGACAGAGCCTCGGGACTCTGCGTGTGTCCCCTCTGGCTCTGCTGGCGCCCCAGCCAGCCCGCTCGGGTTGTGGGGGGCTTCGACTCCCACTTGTTGCCAGCGTTTTATTTTTCTCTACTGACTGAGGCGGGGGTTGGGAAACACTATTCCCCAGGGACAGCTCTCAGTTTATTCCCTTCCAGGATTCGCCTAGGATCTCAGTGGGTGATGGGGTTGTGCCCACGCTGTAGCAGAGCGCTTTTCTGCCCCCTCTACAGGGACCTGGGCCGGTGCAGTATCAGGGCAGATGCTCTCCAGGGCTCGGTGGCCCTAATTCCTGCCGCAGGTTGATGGTGGGGCTCCTTGGGAAAGGCTCACTGGCCCCTTTGTCCTTTTGCTGCACTGGGGATTGGCCTGGTTTTGCCTTTTAACAGGGACTAGAGTTTAGGCTTGGGAAGAGCACCGAGTCCAGGCACGCAATGTGTTCCGAGGTCTCGGCCCCGACTCTGCTTCAATCCTGTCATTTCTGTGCATAGAAGCCTCCCTTCATATTTGAGGTAGGGTAGCAGGTGGGCCAATAATCTTTTGCTTTTGAAAGAGGCCAAGGATCTGCACCAGCCACCTGGGAACTGCAGCCTCTTCTGTGCGCAGGAAGCGGACAGAATTCCTGGATTGGAGGTGGGCAGTGGGGAGGATGTAGCCATTCAGATTCAGATGAAGAGGTTTGTTGCAATAACAATAAAAAATACTCCAAGATTTTTATAAGCCAATTCAGTTTTAGACTCAGTCACTAGTATTGTTGGAACCTCTTTCCTCTATATATTTACTGGCCCAGAATACTTCTTATGGACTCCCGCTTGGTTTCTAGTAACCTTGCAACTTGATGACCGTGTTGTCCATAAATTGTAAGCAGTACATATTTTAAAATATTCATGCTAAAAAGGCCAAGAAGTTTACCATTGAGCTCTTTATGTCTAAATTGGTGTTACCAAAACCAAATTTTGTAATTTGAATTGTTTGTTCCACTCCAATAAAGAAAAAAGATGTCTCCAATATATGTTAAGAAGTTCCTAGAGGTAACCCTAAGGCTGGAATAAATAAACACTCAGAGAAGCAAAGCAGCTGCCATGATATTTTCTTTCATTTTTGCTATTCTTTGCTATTGAGTGCTATCCTACGTGGGATACCTGGACAATCTCATCACTGATGCTTCGTCAGTACTAAGACATGGTATTGGTTAGGTTCAGTGGGGTAACATAACTTGAGAAATGGCCTGTGTCCAAACAGATGTGACCAAAAACAACAGGTGGGTCTGTGTTGCGTTGTAGGAAGTAGTGAGGTGTGTATGTAAGGTGTCCTTGTGTGCCTTCCAAATAAGTGCTCCAAAAAAAAAAAAAAGAACTAAATAGGTGCTCCATAGTATGCATTATGTTGTCACCTAATATATTACTGATTTATAAATCCTCTATGACCTAAGGGGGAACAAGAGAAACATTGCCATTTCCACTTGTGATGAGAATTCCCCACCTTAAAGTGTCTCTCACCTTCAACTTGGCCTCTTAATTACATATGAATTAGGATGCTGACAGTTCTGAAAATAGTCCTATTTTAGCTTCAAAAAAACAAGTTACCCTCTCCAAATCTGTGTTTGTTCCTCAGACATATATTTTTATAAAACAAACATTCTCGTGTATTTTACTGCTAATTGGCTTTTAGAAAAAGTGTTATTTCCATTTCTTTGTGCTTTTTACATACATCTATTGTCCATTTCATCTTAAATCAGAAACTGTCTATTTGGTCAACCAAAAGAAAAATGTTGCTTCTACCAGTTTCTAGATCAATTGTGATCCTAGTCCTGCATTTTAAGCATGAAGGTATTGCCTGACCTTTTCTCGTGGTTAAACTTGTTCCTTGTCAGATAGGATACCCACTTTTGGTTTTGTTTATTAAAAAAATACGAATGAGGATGTTTTGAAACAATCTTAATGTTGGATATAGTCAACAATATTTGCTCAGAGAAAATATATTTCCTGGTTATTTACCCAGATCCTGAACCCAGAGACAGCAACTCTGCTGCAAATGAAATTGACAGTGTTTACGGCTGCATGATAGTACTTGCAGCCACTTAAAGGTAATGTCTTTTAGCAGTTAGTTCAAGTTAATTAACCCCTTGGGGGTTCCTGGATATTCTAACCTCTTCCCTATTACCTCTGCATGAAGCCATACTTAAGCCTGTCCATGTCTACACTTGGATTTACATATTTGCAAAATGAAGCTTTCTATGATTATGAAACAGAAAAAATTTGAGGAGGCCTGCAAGAACCAAGAGTTTCACTGAAACCAGCTATGGTTGGTGGTAGCCACTTTGCTTTTTATTTCTCAGCACAGAGAAAAATAGAGAAGCTTCCTTTTCCCTCGTCTAATTGCAGGGAATATTGTATTTTATAGCAATAAAATCTCTAAGGATTTTAGATACTTTGAGCAGGTGAATTAAAAGTGATTCCAGAGAGTACTGGAAAAACTTGATTTTTGTTCATAGTGGGATTCATATTTCCTGATGAGTCAATATGGACTGTGAAAAATCAAATCCTAATGTTTGTTTTTTTCTTTTTTCAATGTTTATATACAGTGTTAATGTATCGAGGTGAAGCTGTTGAAGATTTCACAGGACCAGATTGTCGTTTTGTAAATTTTAAAAAAGGTGACCCTGTATTTGTCTACTATAAACTTGCAGAGGTATCACCAGAACTTTGGGCCGGAAGTGTAAGTAAAAGTTTGACAGGTGTTATATTCTTAATTTTGATGGGTAGCAGTGTAGATTTAAATGACTGATTTCTTGGGGTCTTTGTAGAGTTAACCTGACCTCTTTGCCAGGCCCTGTGCTCCTAACACACCTAAGGCCTGGCACAGCATAGAAAGTCAGGAGACTTTCTGAAACAGAACTGAACTGGTTGTGGTTGCTACCCCTCACATCAAGTTCCAGAAGGCTCTACACATCATAAAGGTCGTCATGGTGAAAACATGACAATTCTTAGCTTTGCTGTTTCAAAAGGGAAGGATTCATGGACATTAGAGTTAATCCTGTAAATTAAGTCTGAGATAGTAACTCAGGCATGCATATTTAAAGTTGATTTTTTGTGTATTTTACCTAATCAATTGTGCTGTTTTTACTCTAAAAAAGCAGAATATTATGTCCATTGTGTGCTTTTTTTCCCCCCTTTTTTTCTTTTTTGCAATTTCTGGGTCATCCATTTCCTGCTTTTCCTATATTCTATGCCTGAAGGTTCCCCCAGGGCTTCTACTTCCAGCCAGTTGTATGGATCTTCTGATGAAAGACATGACATTGTTTATATCATGCTTTGATATTTTAAATGGGGAGATTCACTAGGAGTGTCCTCCTAGTGGCTTATGAGTATTGTCCTTTTCATTTAAAAAAAATGTGATATGTGGATTGTTTACGTAAAATAGTAGCAAGGGTCTTTGATGACTGTAGGAATGTTCCAGTTTAGAGACATTCCGGGTTGCATCCTTGAAAGTTCTCACCCTAAATAAAACACCACACAGCAGAAAATGAGACAGAAAATAAGAGTAATCCCTATGGAAAACTAGTTTCATTTTGTTGCCATTTCTGACTCTTAGGGAATGATCTTGAAACATGGTGCCTCTAGGTACAAACTTTATATTTAGACAGAGTCCCAGTTGCAGTACTCCATATAAAGAACCATCTATTGTTTCTTTCAAGTATACCAAATAGGATTGGTAACCTTTAAACTTGGAACTGTTTTTCCATGTACCTAAGTGGCATTTTTCATGTAGTAGTCGTCTTTCTTTCCTTCTTTGAGCTTTTGGATAAATGGGCTTGATTTGCATTTTCTCCTCTCACATTCTAGCCTGTTAACTCTGTTCATCCCTAGGACTCTTGCCATTCTGGGTGGCAGCACTCATCCTGTCTTCCTGAGGAGCCCTGCTTTCAGCACCTGACCAGAAAGGATCTTTGCCGACTGATGAGTGTTTGGGTGGCACCTTGTTTGCATTGCTCCTCTGGCATTCATTTGTCCTCTTTGCCTTCAGTTAGGTTGTGTTTCATCTTAGCTCCCTATAAAATGAAAAACTCAGTTAGGAAAGGACCCCTGTCTAATCCATCTTCCTTTTGAATATTTCCTTTCAGGGCAGTGGCACTTAAGTACATTTGTTCTGATAGTAGCTTATGCAGAATTTGTTCTCTTGTGGCAGTTCTTGGCTCCCCACCCACAAATCAAATCAACAGCACCTTAGCAGGGATGATGTATGGAAGCAAAATTAGATATAAAAATTATTTCCAGTCATGAGCCTCCATGATTCTGCATCATTTTTTTCATATCACAAGAAATGGGATACCACCCAGTGTGTAATTATGGAGCTTTATATAATCTATGGTCTCATTTGACACAGATTAAGAAGAGATAAATGTGTTCCCTTTCTCCATACATCTCTGGTTTCTTTCCCTTTTCCAAATTTAACCTTAATAGAATTTTCATCAGAAGGGAAAAGTGTATTTCCCCTCAGACTCGCCTCTCATGTCATAAGTGTTATACTTAAGAAATTAAAAACTCTTTAGTTTTCAAAATGATTCTCCTTTTGAGTTTTCAGTTTTCATTCTGCACTGTTGTTGGTTTTCTAGAGTCTCAGACTTTATCTGCAGTGATGAAACTTTTAATTGCTCCGTCTTATCTAATCTTCATGGCAGTATTCTACCACTAATACTGGCTCTCAGATGGTTTCTAGATATAACAAGAACATTCATGAATGGGGATATTTTAGAGGTAGTGATAAGATGCCTTTTTAATTTTCTTTTTTGTGCATTTGATTTGCCTATCAGTTTCCTTTAATTATTGGCAAGAATCTTCTGTTCCTTTTAGTCAGTAGTTAGTAATAGGAGTGTCTTTCTCAAGGGGAACTTTATATACCTTTTGTACACTTTATGTAACTTCATATATTTTAACTGTTGGTGCTGAAAATAAATGGGGTTCTTTTCTGCAGAGGATTTATTTTGGGTGAAACTGAAGTTTGATATGTGGTTTCATATGCATTATATTGTAATTTTCTCCCCTGCTGAGGGCCATTAGGAATGAAGCTTCAAAATTTCTTTGCTAGCGTACCCCATGTTAAATGGATTTCACTGTTGACATTGCATGTAAGGTGACCTTGCTCAAGGACCAAGGCGGATCCGGGTTTAGAGCTGATCAGGTTTGAAGAAGTATCCCACTCCTTAGGGTGTTCCCGGTTTAAGACAAAAGGAGTTTTAGGGAAGTTGGAGGTTGAAGATTATTGCTGCTGGGAGTAGGGCGTGCCTGCAGCCTGAGTTCCCGCTGAGTTCTCCTGGAGAAAAAGTTTTTAGGAGGTGAATTGTTCGGGAGATTGGATTGCCCCCGAACATGTGTGGAGGCGGTGTGAGTCGGGAATAAAGAATTTCTGTTTGAATCTACAAGGCTGTGAGTGCCTCCTGATTCTGTGCCCAGCCAAGACTGCAGCATTAATTATCTCCCCCCTTCTGATTAATTAAACAACAAGCAATGTGGCTACAGGACCGTGCCTGGTAGGTTGTCCAATTCAACATATGGTTCTTACCCGTCATGGGAGAACTGACCTTTAGACGTCAGTTTCCTGTCTTGGGTTGAATCCACTGCAACCAGATCAACCCGTCACTGACTACCGGTCCAGCATTCAGCCATGCTGTGGATAGGCCTAAGAACCAGTGTGGGTGGGTGAGGTTCTTGCCTCACATCTGTTGGCCCCCAAATTTAACCTTGGTGCCAGTGGGGGGGTGAGGTTCTTGCCTCACCTCTGTTGGCCCCCAAATTTTAGACCATCACTAGTAGAAGGGAGGAGGATACAGAAATGCCACGACACCAAGCCAATTGACGGCTCCTTTGGAAAAATTGTGTCACTGGTGACACCATCAGCAAAGATGCCAGCATTACCACAATTAACATGGGGTGCGCTGGCAAGGAAATTGCATCACTAGTGACACCATCAGCAAGGATATGCCAGCAGTACCACAATTCGCTGCACCAGACGATAGTTCACAATGCATGCAACTCATATATAGTCCAAGCAAGTTCTGCAAGCAGTTCAAATCGGAGGAGTCTATCAATATGTTCATTTCCTCCCAAAGTAAATCAAGTCCTTGATTGAGCATTACTTGTTGAGTTATATTCATTGATGCATCAGTTTATACAGTTTACTGTGATAGCTGTAGTTTGGTTTTCTTAGTCTTCACTGGCACTGGGATGGAGATGGGAATTCTGGCAATGATGTTAAAGAGACATTATCCTGAACAGAATTATTAAATATAATGAAAAGGAAAAGTGAAAGTAAACAAACAGATCTGTTAATCACCTTTAAAAACAATAGTAAGCAAACAGATCTGTTAACCACCTTTGAAAACAATCATTAACAGCTGTTTACCTAATTTAGATTAAACCACTTAAATCACGTGAATAAAAAAAAAAGAAAATTCGGATCCATTTTTTCATGAGCGCTCCTCATATAAAAATATGGACATACACACATACTGACATGCAACACAAAACAGTGCACTCATAACATACAACACGTAAGACAATAATAACAGCCTTGTAGCTTTACCTAGGTAAAATCTCCATTGCAATGTTTAGAAACTCCACAGTCAAAAAACACAGTCAAAAAACAAAGCTGATCAGAAAAACATTAACCTAGGTTTGTATGAGCTCAAAAAATAAAATAGAACTTTATGATGTGGGAAAAATGCAATAATAAAATAGATATTGAAAAAAGGCACCGTGGTTAATCACTGTCGCAGATGTAAGAATAGCCAAGCTGGAGCTCTGGATATCAGCTGTTATGGTTTTGAGTCAAATTATCTTCTTTTTGGTCTGTAGAAATTGTTTTAGTTAGTGTCTCTGGAATCTAAATCGGCTGCTGTTCTCCCTGTGGAAACACAAAAACAGAACCCCGACTCCAGAAAAACACTGGATCAGGAGCTTTCCAATGTCCTGTTAGAATATCTTTCCAAAGTACCTTAGGCTTATGTACATTTTTTGGATACATATGTCTTTCCGCAGCATTAAGTCCTGATGAATCCAAATTTAAAAAGTTTAGAGTAAAAAAAGGGTTATTTTAAGTTTATCTTTGGGGGATATATACCCCTTTAAGATCCTTTTAAATTTAAGTCTTTCAAAAGCATTTTGCCTTAGTTTTTAGAATTACTTTAGACCTTTTAATTTTTAGATGTGGTTTGAAACCATAGTTGTCTTAGCCCTTTGTATTTTCTATCTGAAATACCTTTACTTGACATTTTTAACTATTTTCTATCTTATTTCTATCTTCTAGTTTTCTTCTAAGGTTTTTATATTTACCCTTAGTTGCTTTCTTCTCTCCTAGTTTTCTTTCGTTTCCTATTTTGTGGGTATAAAATTCTTGTCTTTCTACATCTTTTTATCTTCCTATATCTTTATCTTTCTACATCTTCTCTCTTTTTTTTTTACCTTTTTGTACTTCTGTTTTTGAAGTTTTCCACTTCAAATTTTTAATCTTCTTTATCTAATCTTTTATCTTATTATCTTCCCATTTTCATGGGTTATATTTTTTTTTTACTCCATCATGAAGGCATCTTAACCACCTTCAATTTAACCTTTTAAAGCTTTTTGCAATGTACTTAGACATTTTACAACTTTTTACTTTACCAAACAAAGATTATCTCATCTCCCTCTTTTTAGTTTAATAAGTACATTTTAATAGTTTGATGAGTAAAGCAATCTTTTTTCTCGCCATGAAGGTATCTCAACAACCTTCAATTTAACCTTTTAAAGCATTTCATTTATCATCTATACTGTACTTTTAAATGTACTTTTTCACCACCTACAGCTTCACTCTTTTAAATGAGGCTTAGATTTTGTTTAAATCGCTTAATATTAGTTTACATGGCTGCCCTTTAACCAAAGGCTCTTTTTTACTCCATTAGGAAGCTTTGTCTCAATCTGCCATGTACAAATACCTTTTTTTCTTTCTACCTTTCTCAAGCTTTTAAATTAAATCTAGTTTCCTCAAAATCTTTTTAAATGGCATTTTACAACTTTTCACTTTACCACACAGAGATTATCTCAACTAGAAACATTTCTTTTTCCTTTAACCTTTTATATTAAAATATATTTCCACATCTTGAATCTTTTTATATCTCTTTTTTAACCATTAACCCTTTTTATAAATTCACATTCTAAAACAACCCTTATAAAATTACTCCACTTTAATAAGATGAAATACTTTCATGTTTTTTAAGGTACTGTTATACTGTAATTGAAACCCAGCTGAAACTTCTTATACTCTCTGTATATAAATTACACATGATAGAATCTTAACACTTAGTAACCTTGTTTCAGCAAAGACACAGACCAAAGCAATATTAAACATTTTTCCATTTGCCAATTTATGAAAACACACATAATGTTTAAATATATTACCTTATGGAACTTAATAAGTAAAGAGTACTTGATTTCATATTTAGTGGTTGATAGTTTAACATTTTAGCTTTGTAAATGAATTAGCTGTCTGTAAAAACCAAGACAAGTATAGTGAACAGAACTAGCCATCTCTTACTTGTTGAAGAAAAATCCTTCTACAGGATACCATAATGGTCCCATTGATACACTTAATAACTCATCTTTATAAAGCCATGGGCTACATTTTTGTATTGTATCAACATATGCCATAGTTTTTCTTGGTCTTACTGGGGTACCTCCTTCCTCTAACAATTTTTCTTCCTCGGAGGCGAACAACTTCAAACCTTGAGTCAACCATTTTCCTTAGTTTGCCTGAGAAAGTTCTAGGAACAGGCCACTTGAAATGAAAAAAAAAATAAATCAAAACAAGAACACATTGTTTTTTGAAATGGTCACCCATTTTTTTGCTCTCCTTCAGGAGCAAGCAAATTCACTTACCCCCAAGCTTCAGACATCCCACGTACGGGCCACCATAATGCCGCAGTCTTGGCTGGGCACAGAATCAGGAGGCACTCACAGCCTTGTAGATTGAAACAGCAATTCTTTATTCCCGACTCACACCACCTCCACACAGGTTCAGGGGCAATCCAATCTCCCAAACAATTCACCTCCTAAAAACTTTTTCTCCAGGAGAACTCAGCGGGAACTCAGGCTGCAGGCACGCCCTACTCCCAGCAGCAATAATCTTCAACCTCCAACTTCCCTAAAACTCCTTTTGTCTTAAACCAGGAACACCCTAAGGAGTGGGATACTTCCTCAAACCTGATCAGCTCTAAACCCGGATCTGCCTTGGTCCTTGAGCAAAGTCACCTTACATGCAATGTCAACAGATAAATCCATTTAACATGGGGTACGCTGGCAAGGAAATTTTGAAGCTTCATTCCTACTTGACAATGGCCCTCAGCACTCCCCAAGTGCGTATAAAAGTAGATTTGGACAAAGCTAGGAAAGCATATACTATCAATACATCTGCTATAGTGGTAATACATTTTAGAGATTTTTGTATTGTTTTTACTTATTAATTTTTATGACTGTTGTGTATTGGTTAAGAAAGACATAAATATTGGTTTATGAGCAATGCTACAAAATGTACAGGTAAATTCTTGCTAGAGGTTATTTGGAATTGCATTTATAACCAACTTTGATTTACATAGTTTTAACCATATAGTATCCAATAATCTTCTATGCAGATCTTTTATTTACTTCAGAAGTCTTAACTTTATATGCTCTGTGTTGAGAATTAAGCTAAATGTAAAAAAGAAAACTTCAGTGGTTGGAAATGTTGCTTTAATAGTTCTGTACTTAATTTTTATTTGAAATAATAATCTCAGTGTAATTGTTATAGCAACTTTCTTTCTTGGTTATACCTTATATCTATCTATTATGTGTATATTTCCTGCCACTTCTGTATTCCTTGTACAGAATGTATCTGATATTTGTCTCTTTTGCACTATAGGTTGGCCATATGTTTGGATACTTTCCAAAAGATTTCATCAAGGTAGTTCGTGAACATACTAAAGAAGAGCTACAAATTCCAACAGATGTAAGTTATGGATTTCTTTTTTGTTCTCAATTGTAAACTGGCTTATAAATCCATCAGTTATATTCAGATAACTGCTTCTGAATGTTTTATAATGTGTTTGGGGGGCAATCTAACATTTGTGTGTCAGATTTTCATTTGAAATCAGACTACCTGTAAAAAAAAAGTTTGAAAGGCATTCTAGGGTGATTATATTATAATCTGAGAGTTGTCTAATATATTGAAACAGATATTCTAAGAGGCAAATAATTTCATTTTACAGGCAAAACTCATTGGATAGTTATTAGACATTTTAAGTATATTTAGGTTAAATTAATAAACTCTAACTTTTATACTAGGCTAGAAATATGTACTTACAAAGGTTTTCTTATTCTTAGTCATATACGGGATCATAGTCATGTTATAGATTTGGAAAAGGGGACCTGAGCGTTTCAGGTGATGTTCAGTCTCAGATCTTTTAAGGCCCCAACTGCTTCCTTTATACAACATTCCTGTATGGTGCTCTGACTTAAATTGATTTTGTGACTGAAAGGATTTCGTGTTCTAGAATTCTCACTTCAGCTGATTATTTTCTAGAGTTTTAAATTGTATAGTAATTGATGCCCACCAACACTGAAACATCTTTGGGCAGCTCTTTGTAGTGGCTGTAGAATATGCAAACTGCTAGGCTAGGACAGTTCTTAGATTAGATGGACTGAATGGATAAAGTCATCCTGTTTGTTGTTGCTGTTCCTAAAATTTCTTTATAATCTCAGGGGCCATAAAATCACTTCTGTTGCTTGTTGGACTTCATTGTTGGTAAAGAGAGTTCTTGGGATTTAAGCTGTGACAGCAGTTCACTGATTACAGAGAACTATTTGTTTTGAACTCTGCCTTCTCATTGTATTTCCCATTACATGCATCCCTCATGGCTTAGAAATGCATGTGATGAGGAGAGGAAATCACTCATCCCTACTACATTGAACTGCCTCCCCCACCCCCGGAACCCCCGCAGAATATTATGAAGATTTAATTAGGAATGGAAATTTTTTAAAAACATGTCCATTCATACTATGGCTCCTTTTATATCAATTTGCTTACTAGTAGCAAGAAGGAAGACTAGATAATATACACATAATCCTGAGAGAGATCTTAGTGACTGTGAAACCCTGATGAAGAGAAAGGTGTATACCTTGTTGAATTTTGTTTTCAGTTTGTTCTTGTGGTAATAATAATGTGAGGAGCCTCCTTAATATCATTCTTTATTCCATTCAATGTACTTGTATCTCAGTAAGATACTTTAAAACTGATTCATTTTTCTCAATGCTGCAGGATCTTCCAGCTTCTCCTGAGTAAATGATTAAGAGTTAAATTTCTGAAACATAGGTGTAGATATTAAGAGCTGGAGGATCCTATAAGTGATACCTTGCCTTTCCCTACTTATGTTCAGAGCAAATTGAGAGAGACCCAAGAGTCAGGCAGTTGGAGACCAAATTGTCACCATTTTTACTCATTATGCTTTTTAAAGAATATGACCCATGTTAAAAAAAGAAAGAAAGAATAGACTTTCTAACACCGTAGACTAGAAAAAGACAGATTTACTCAGCCATAGATGGAGTTAGGCAGTGGGGGTTGGAGGAGGGTAATCTGGTTGACCTCAAAGATTCTTTAGAACCAATCCTGAATTTGGGAGCGTGGATGAGTTTGCTTTTGTGATACTTTGTTATTGACACATTAATGGTTTTCTTTTCCTTACAGGAGACAGATTTTGTTTGTTTTGATGTTGGAGGAGATGATTTTGATAATTATAACGTAGAAGAACTTCTAGGATTTTGGGAATTGTATGATTCTGCAAATGAAGATTCTGAGAAACCTATAGAAAAAGTGGGACAATTTCCTGAAGTCTCCCAGGATGTTGAACCTGAACCTAAACCAGTAGTAGCAAACTCACAACAAATTGAAAGTGCATTCTCAGAAAACACTGTGGATCTTGAGGAACAATTTTTGGCTCAGAAGAACCATCCTCATGCAGATAGTCAAACAGATAATGCTCAGGGTGAACAAACTTCACTTGAACTTTTTGAAGAAATACTACCAGATAAATTGAAAGTGCCAGAAAGTGAAAAAAACAAAACCAGCAACATTTCTCAGGTCTCAAACGAACAGGAGAAGACTGATGCTTATAAACTTTTGAAAAAAGAAATCAATCCTTATCTAGAAACCAAAGAAAACAAACAAGAAATGAATATAATTTGGAAGATTTTAAAGAAAACTGAAACCACAGCCAAAAGGGTAGACATTTCTCAGGTCTCAAACGAACAGGAGAAGACTGATGCTTATAAACTTTTGAAAAAAGAAATCAATCCTTATCTAGAAACCAAAGAAAACAAACAAGAAATGAGTATAATTTGGAAGATTTTAAAGAAAACTGAAACCACAGCCAAAAGGGTAGACATGATGGACAAGGAACGAGGTGATATGGAAATGGGAAAGGAGGAAAGTCCTCTGGCAGATGAGGCTTCTTTATAAATTTGACTGTATAGTTCAGTCATCCTTTAAATGGGATGAAAACAATTAACCCTCCCGTATCCTTGCCCAGTTGTTCTCATGGGCTCATGCCAGGACATGGAGGGCAGTGTTGACGTATCTGGAACTGTGTGCTGAGGGGGAGTGCTGATCATTGGGCTTAAGTGGGGGTAGATAGTGTCATCCATCTGGCTCAATGCATTCTTCTCCCTTGTAGAGATGCAGCCATCCCATGAAGATGATTTTCCTAAAGAGAACACAAATCGTCTTAATAGAAATCTTCATGAAGAGCCAAACCTCCTGCGTCATCATTTTAATATGAACCATCCTGAAGAGCCCAGCCTCTTGAATCAACCTGTGACTGAGGACATGGGTGTTTCAGAAGTGTCTCAGATCCCAAATACTGAGAAAGTAGACCCAGGTAAAGCTTGCCAATTTTTCTCTACAAAGTAGAGGCATTACCATAATAAAGGCTTTCAAGGATATTTGTTGCCAAAGGTACAAAATAGAGCAGAGAGTGATATAGGTACATGTGAGTTCAAAAAAAAAATATCTTAAGTGAGAGAAAAGCAAGAATAAAGATGACTAGAAATCAAAAATAGGCCAGAGACTGTAACTCACCTAAAAGCAAATGTTTAGGTATGACTAGCTTGTGTAAACCATTTACAACTAAAATATTTTTCTTCAAAGGCCTTATGCTCTAAAACTGTAGTTTTCAACCAGACCAACAGCACCAGAAACTCTAGGGGTGGGACCCACAATCTGTGTTTAGCAGGCCTTCCAGGAAAGTCTGGCCTAGTACAAGTTAGCTTGAATAATCACTGTTCATAGTCTCATAAATTCTGTGTTTTTCTTCCCTTTTCTTCTAAATGGAATATAATATAGCTCAAGTCCTGTTTTGACTTGCTTCCTGGACATGGTAATTAAACTTTTTCAAATGCAGTCAATGGTCCAGATCTTTATACTATATACTTACAGCAAACAGTACAGAACTGCAATCGATTTTAGATTGACACTTACGAATACTTCATCATAGTGCACAGTATCCAGTGGGAGATGAGAAACAATTTTTCAAAAAAATCCCCAATAATGGCATCAACAGCATTCTACTTTTGTGTTGCTCACTCTCATTTTATCAGTAAATTAGATGATGACTAATTGTTTATTTTAATCCATCCAGTATGGTGCTATGAAGCCATAATTACTGTATTTTGTGTTTTTAAAGGTTCTGGTCTGTAAGCATAGCTATAAGCATTATCCTGCACCAGTGCAGGGCTTGGCAGCACTGATCTGAACCTCCCCCCCACCATCTGCACACACAGAGTGTAGGAGAACTCATAGCAAGGGGGGATTCAGTTAATTTGAGAAGGAATAACATATGAGTTCTCCCATTTTCCAGAAGACATTGCATCCATATATGAACACTACTGACTTCTGAACTGTCTTTAACTCTATAAGGTTATGAAAATGAATCACGCACCATTACAATTTGTTATTTTCATGCTCCAAAACTTTCAAGAATAGGGAAAACTTGACTTACAAAATTAAGAATGAATTATTTCCCTGGCCTTTTAAGTTCCACCACAAAATGATGTCAATGACCTTTAATAGGTAAAATCTTCCCTAATGTCATTTAATGTGTCTCAGGTGCTGAGATGCTGAGCCAATGGGGCAGACTTCACCAGCAGTCAAATTCATAGACCAATAGTGAATGGAGGGCCTGGGGTTGTAGCTCAGTGGTAGAGCGCTTGTCTAACATATGAGGCACTGAGTTTGATTCTCAGCACTGCATACAAATAAATAAAATAAAGGTCCATCAAAAACTAAAAAAAAAAAAATTAGGCAAAAGCTTAAAAAAATAGTAGTGAATAGAATCTCAGGGTTGAGAAAGACCTTAGAGGCAACTGGTCCAACTTCTTAATAACTGCATGCTGGACTCCTGCTGTTTAATCAAACATACCCCAGGCTCATGTAACTCATACTGAAATTCCACCCCTACAAGCTCTCAAGTCTAACTGGAATTCTACCTCATTCACAGAGCCTCAATGCAGGTCTGTACCCAATTCCCTTTAGTCTCTCTTGGTACTACTGTGTTCTTTTTAAATAGTTGTCATCTGTCCATTCAATAAATAATTGTTGAGTATCTCTGCCAGGTGCCAGATACTGTGTTAAGCCTTGGCCCATTCCACCTGCAAATCTGCAAACCAAGACTCCCTCTCTTTCAGCTTTCCTAAAATTTTAAACACAAAGTTTCACCAGCACTAAATCCATGTTTTTTGAATGTGACCCTGTCTATATATCTCTGGTTTTAAAAATTTTCCTTGAGTAAATATTGTTCTGGTAGCAGTTGTATGGCCATGGAAGTAGTGGAGAGTAGACTGGAGATTGTTCATTTTATAATTGAAGGGTTTGACAGCTCTAATTAGGATTTTGAAGTTTTCTTCTCTGTTGTGTTAATTGTCTTTAGGAGAGCCACATATTCCAGGCACTGTGACTCATATATTTAGTGAAACACTCGATGAATATTGAAACTGAAGAGAGACAATTCTTATTCTATAGCATAAAATAAAATAGCAATTTCCCCTTTCAATTTTAGAGCTACTTATAACAGAAGGTACTCCTGTTGATGCTGCTGATACAGAAAACCAACTAGAGATAAAGGTCGAAGAGCCAGCAGATGCCACCCTTTTGGACAACATACTTTTCTTGTTATATTCATTCTTGCTTTATTTGTCTAAGATGGTAAGTTTGACATAGTTTCTTCAATTAGAATGTTGATTATTTATTAGTTTTTAAGTGGCTTCTGGTCATGAAGTGAAAAACTTAAAATGTCTTTATGAAAATGACTCTTGACCCTTTGAGTAGATAGCTCCTGAAACAAAAGCCATAGGGGTGTGGCTTTAATGGCTACTTGGTTTAGCACATGAGGAAGATTTGCTGTTTACCAAGGCTGGACATTTGCACACCTGTAAAAACTTGGTTCTTCCCCTCAGAACCTTTCATTCTGGCAGGGAGATAACAGCATTCACTTGAAACACAGTAAGATAATGGCAGAAAGAGAGGTATTTATTCGATGGTAGAACATTATTGTCCATAAATGCATTTATTATGGTTGGAAGGGTGATCAGTAAGGTCAGAAAGTGGTTGAGATGTGATTGAAGCACAGGCAAAAGGCAAACAGGAGTCTGACATGTGGTTTGTTGTTGATTAGACAGGCTGGGGTGGTGGGGGAAGCTGGCAGTCAGAAGAAATGTGTTCAGAGAAATGGAAACATGAAGAAAGGATATTTGGGGAGGGCAGGAGAATGTGAATAGTTGGTGTTGTAAAGTGTGAAGTTGGAGGGGGATGGGCCTGTTGGAGAGGCCAGCAAATCTTAAAGGAAGTCATGAGCCAAAGTAGCAGACCATTAATAGTGGGGATCCTTAGAAAGTTTTAAGAATGAAAGGAATTAGGTTAGATCTGTTTCTTAGAAAGAGTCACTTAAGGCTGATCTTTCTAAAGAAAATCATGATCCAAACAAGACATTTAATCTGTCTAGAAGCTTATCTAAGCATTTTAGGACTTACCTCCCCCCTATTGGTATTTGTTGATATTGGACTTTTAGAGTTTAATTATAGGAATGAGAAAGCTTTTAGAGGTTGGAGGATAAGATGGCCCTAGGGCCATTGTGACAGTAATCCTCCTCAACTGAAGTTGTTTCCTGTAGGTTGTGTTATTTCAAGGCTTGTGTAAGAAAGATGATGTTGTTGTTTTCCTTGTAAAATGTGTAGATTTTGAAGCCAGGTAGATCTGGTTTCAAATCCCAAGGTTATCATTTAGACGTGTGGGCAAATAACTAAACTTTTGAAAAAAGTTTTCCTCATCTGAAAAATGTAGATAATGCTTACTCCAATCATAAGAATTAAATGATTTGACAAGGTAAAATGTCTGGTGAGGTGTCTGGCATTTTGAAGGGTTTTACCCCTACACATGCCCTAATTCTCATGTAGACAGTCAGAAGGTGATATAAAGACAATGAATACCTGGGGAGGAAAGACCACCAGGGTGGAAAAGATGTGGTGGGGAGAAACAAATCATTTTTCAGTTGGCTCCATGTTTGTTCATGATGGTGGCAGCCACCTGGGTAAGGGGTATGTACGAGCCAGGCAGTTAGAATAATTATATTTCCAGTGATTAAAGCAGTCTTCTACAGTCATAATTTGATTATCAGAATGAATCAGCATCACTTGGAAAGTTAACAGCCTCATGATATGGGAAGGATTTCTTTATTCATATTTTTTAGGTATGCACAGAGCCCTCCTCTAGGTCTAGGTCAGGGGACATGAATGTGGTGCAGGTATGGTCAGTGATTGTACGGTGATAGGTAAGACATAGACGTGAGTGGCAAAGAAGAGGCACAATGTTAGGAGACTGATTTGAAAGGAGATTTCAAAAAGGCATTTTGATGGCCCAGTATGTACAGGACATTGTGTGAGGACTAAAAGAGTCTAACAGGTGTAAGGTATGATTGTGATTTTTGAAAGCCTTAAGAAAAGGACTTAACAAATATATGCAAAAATTATGAACAAGTCAATGTAAAATCTTAAACAAGTAGTATGATATCTGATAGGACTGGAGAGTAATAGGCTCTGATGTGTTTGGGAGATGTGCACCAATCAGATTCATTGATCAATGGAATCTTAGCAGAATCTTAGTGTTAGAAGAAACCTTGGAAGGCTGTTAGTCTAGTTTCTCACTCATTGCTGTTATTTTCTTTACTGTGGCCCTGACGAATAGTTATGAGGCCTGTACACCAGTATTTCCTAGCATGAGTCACTCTCTTACAAGGCTATATGTTCTTCTGTTGTCTAGTTCATCCTTGTATTGACTCCAAATTTTCCTCCACATGATTTCCTCTATAAAATTGAATTCTTTTCTACATAGAAATCCTTTAAATATTTGAAGTTATATCTTAATTTAAAAATTATTTTTAGTATTTTTATCATGGAAACTTTCAAATAAGAGCAGAGAGAATAGTAGGGAACTATAGGTAACCATAACATACTGTATATTTTAGAATACTAGAAAAAAAGATTGTGAAAGTTTTACCATAAAGAAATGATGTTTGAGGAGGTAGATATATTTAACTGATTTAAACATTACATAGTGTATACATGCATCAAAATGTCATGTTACCTACTTCAATAATTATAATGTTTGTTTCTATGTACTAGTTAAAAAATAAATTTAATTAGAAAAGCTTTAAAGAAAAGCATAGAGAATAGTATAATGAACCCACGGGCCATCACACAACTTAACAGTAATTCCTTGATAGCCAATATCAGTGAGTTTTTAAAATTTGTTCTAATTGGTTATACATGATAGCAGAATGCATTTCAATTCATTGTATATAAATGGAACAAAACTTTTCCTAGTTGTACACAACACGTGTAGTCCTACATGTACCTCGGGTAATGTGGTTCATCTCATTCCACCATCTTTCCTATCCCTCTTCCACCTCACCTGTCCTACCTCCCCTTTGCCCAAATTCCTCCATTCTTTCCATGCCCCTTACCACCCACCTCACCCCCATTATGGGTCAGCATCCACTTTCAGAGAGAACATACAGCTTTTGGTTTTGGGGATTGGCTTACTTCCCTTAACCTGATATTCCCATTCACCCGCAGATGCCATAATTTTTTTCTCTTTTAATGCTATAAGTAATATTCCATTTCATATATGTACCACAGTTTCTTTATCCATTCATCTGCTGAAGGGTTGGTTCCACAAAACTATGGAATACTTCACAAATGTGGGTTTCATCCTTGCTCGGGGACTATGCTGATTTTTTCTGTATTGTTCCAATTTTAGTATATGTGCTGCCAAAGCAAGCACACTCTGAGTTTTAACAAATGTAGATACCCATGTAAAAACTACCATAATAAAGATATAGAACAGTTTTTTTTTTCACTAGAAAAGGGGTTTCCTTGGGATCCTTCCCAGTGAGTGCCTTCACCACCTGTTCCAGGCAACCATTGATAACTTTTTTTTTTAAACTATAGATTCATTTTTCCTACAGTACTGTTTCATATATATGCCACTATAAGTGGACTCATATCTAGGAGTGCAATTGCCTCCTACGTTTAATGTATGTTTTTGTCTTATGTGATACTGTCAAGCCATGCTAAAAAATGACCACAATCATTTTATACTTCCACCAGCAATTTAGGAGACTTCCACTTGACTTCATCTTCACTAGCACTTGGGCCATTTTAGTGGGTATGTCTTTGTGAGTGTATTTCCTGATAATTAATAATATTGAGTGACCTTTTTTTTTCTTTTGAGATAGGGTCTCACTAACTTCCTTAGGCCCTTGATAAGTTGCCAGCCTCACACTTGGGATCTTCCTGCCTCAACCTGGGATTGATTGCTGGGATTACAGATATGTGCCATGATGCCAGGATCAAATACTTCTTCATGAGCTTGTTGACCATACTGTTTTTGTACGTCAACTCTCTCTGGCTAGCTGGAATCCAGACTTCTCCCAGCTCAGTGCCAACTGTGGGATTGGTTAGCTTATAGTTGTTCTTGGCACTCACAGGTACTGCTTAGAATGTAGCCCCAAACTGAAGACCACCTCCATGCAGATTTCTGTAACTCTTTTTCTTTGTGGCTCCCATGTTTCTGGTAGTTTTCTCTACATATTTTTGGCTGCTTAATCTCCTGGAACTCTGGTCTCTCTCTCCTCAGTGAGACTGTTGTGCCCCATTTGTGTTCCCCTTTTCAAACTGAGGTCTAGAGGGTGCCTCCAGGTAGAATGCTCACCTATTTGTTCTCCTGCTCTTAGGGGTGACAGTTGCATGTTCCTTGTGGCTTTCTATCTGAAAAATAGCTCTTTAAAAATCTTTTTTGACTGGGCATGATGGCACATGCCTTAATCCTAGTGGCTCGGGAGGCTGAGACAGGAGGATCACAAGTTCAAAGCCAAAAGTGAGGTGCTAAGTAACTCAGTGAGACCCTGTCTCTAAATAAAATACAAAATGGGGCTGAGACTGGGGATGTGGCTCAGTGATCAAGTGCTCCTGAGTTCAATCCCTGGTACCAATATATATATTCCAACTTTCTGGTTGCTTTCAGTGGGAGAACAAGTCTCATATAAGTTACTCTCTATTGATTTCTCCTTTTGTTGTAACTTTTTGCAATAATTGAAAAAAATATGTTTGTGGGACTTCTAGGATATATTGTAGTTTGGGTGAATAAATGACATCCCCCTGGTACAACAATTTAACCTGTTTTCTCTATTGCCTTTTTTTTGGTGGTGCTGGGGATTGAACCTCGGGCTCCATGCATTCTAGGCAAGTGCTGAGCTAACAACCTCAGTCTCTCTCTGTTGCTTTATATTTCTTGGAAATTGGTAGTCAGGTTTAGGTTCAATTCTGTTTCTTATGAAAATTTAATAGGAAATATTGCATTGACATCTGCATGTCCTCTCCTTTGATGTTGACTACTAGTCAACAGTGACCTTGGTGAGATTTGCTAATATATTACAGGTTGCAAAATAGCAATGGTCTGAATTGCTAGGATTTTTCTTTCTTCATTTAAAGGCTGGGATGCCTATACAAATAAAAATTTATGATTGATTATTCTTTCTTTTTTTTGGTACTAGGGATTAAACTCAGGGGCACTTGGCTAATGAGCCATATCCTCAGCCCTATTTTGTATTTTATTTATATACAGGGTCTCACTGAGTTGCTTTAGCAATTCACTTTTGCTGAGGCTGACTTTGAACTTGCTATCTTCCCTCCTCAGCCTCCCAAGCTACTGGGATTGCAAGTGTGTGCCACAGCGCCTGGCTATGATTGATTATTCTTTACACAGATATTCGGTTTGTATAGTTAAGGCAGGAGATAAACATTTGATTCCTTTTCTTCATTTAAACACTTTTCAGAATAGTAAGGTATTATTCTAGCATTATCAAATGATACCCAAAGTGGCTTTTGAAATCTTTTTAACTTTTATTTAAGAGTCAATATGATGTCATGCATTTAAAAATATTTGGTGTGTTTAATCCAGTTAGGAATAGTAATTGTTCTTATCTGATGCTCAATTTCTCCCCCTTTTTCCTTGTAGAAGCCTCTTTATCTTGGCTCCTGGGACCCTTTGCCACCACCTAGTGGTCATTGTTACCTGTTTCCCTTGCTTTTGAACTATGAGATGTTCCAAGTTCATCTTAAACATTTCCTATCCAGACCTTGAAGGAACTATTTCTCTAAAAGAACTTTGGTTTCTTTCAATCGGAAATGATATTTAGAGGCTACATTCCAAGTACTAGGATTGCTTATTGCTCAAATTGACTGTCATTTGTAAGCCATTTTAGTGAACAAAGCTCAGAAATATGTGGGGATTTTTGATCATGTCATTTAGATAATTCCCATGAAAATTCAGGATGTTAGAGAGATTTTACTTCACTTCATCTATCTTAGATTTGTGTTTTCTTTCTCTGATGTTGGAGTTCCAGTTTTCAATGACATAAATATAATTGTTTACAGTCTTGTGCCACTTAATGACATTTTGGTCATTAGTGCATAATAATGGAGCTAAAAAATTCTTGACACCTAGTATTTTTAATCTTTTTTGTGTTTTGATATGTTTAGATATATAAACATTTACAATGTTACAATTGTCTACAGAATTCAGTATAATAATATCTTATAGGTTTTTATCCCCAAAGCGATGATATACCATATATGAATACCTACGTGTGGAAATGGCTATATTTTCTAGGTTTGTATAAGTATACTCAATGATGTTTACACACTGAAATTGCCTAAGATGTGTTTCTCAGAATTTATTCCCATTATTAAGCAACACACGACTATATTTATGTTGTTTAAAATACTTTCAGGAATGTATTCCTGAAATGAAATGAAATTCTCTTGTCTTTAAGCTATATCCCACTAAGGTATGTTTGAAATAATTCATTTCTGTGGTTTGTCACCAACATGATATCACAGGTTGTTTCATTCTTGCTTTCAATATTTAGGTGTTAATTTTTAAAGATTTTTTTTATTTATTTTACAATTATTTAAATATTTAGAAGAGCCAAAGTTAATTTGTGAAAATAAGTTGTTTCTGTTTTCTGGTACTGGTGATTGAACCCAGGGCTCCTATCCACTGAGCCACATACCTAGGCTCTTTATTTTTTATTTAGAGATAGTTCTCACTAAGTTGCGTAGGGACTTGCTAAGTTGCTGAGGCTAGCTTTGAACTTGTGATTCTCCTGCCTGATTTTGAAAGAACTCTAGCTTTTGTCCCAGTTCTGTCTATCCTGAAGCTAGAGTTCTTTCAAAATCAGCAGGAGAATCACAAGTTCAAAGCTAGCCTCAGCAACTTAGCAAGTCCCTACGCAACAGGGATATGCAGCTCAGTGGTAGAGCACTTGCCTACCACACAGGAGGCCATGTGTTCAATCCCCAGCACCATAAAAAGAAAAAGAAAAGCAAATGATTTTTACATCTAGCTATGATAGCTTTATATAGGTACTGGCTTCACCTTCCCAACTGAAACAACTAAAATAAATATGAAAAAAAACCCACAAACATATAAAATTTTAAGATCCAGTAACATTGAAGATCAAGCAACAAAGAATGATTCTGGAAACATAAAGAACAAATGCTATGAGCTCTTTAGTTGCCCCAGCTTTTACTATGTTAAGAGATTCCCAAGCCATGACAAAGAAGGGGAAGTCAGGCAGAACCAGAGGATACCATGAATTGAGAGATGGTGCTGAGATTCCAGGAAAACCAAAGTGACTAGAATTCACAGGGTGGAGTACCAAAAGAAGGTTGCTACATTGAGAGACAATTCTGGAAATCTGTGAAAGGCTCTCTGAGTGTTCAGCAGGGTATTGATCTGCACATAAGTGTGATGAAACTGCTTAGCAAGTCAGAGAAACCATCTTAAGTGATTAGAAGGAACAGGTCTTAACACAGGGACCAGAATAGCACCTGGAAAAAACTATCTAAGGAAGTTGGGTAGAATAATCAGAAGGGTGTTACCTCGGACTGACTATTACAATTTATGTCATACCTAACAAATATTCAGACCCAAGAGAATCAAATTGTTTCCAGTAATTTAATTGTATACGAAATATTAAGAATAGTAATTCGTAATGTATGGCATCGAATCAAAGCTTACCAGGCATGCAAAGAAGCAAGAAAAATACAATCCACAATGATGAGGAGAAGAATCATCCAATCAAAGCCAACTGAGAACTATCGGAGATGTTAGAATGAGGTAATGGCATTTTTTAAAAAGTCATTACTACTATATTTCGTGTGTTAAAAAGGTAAAAAGAGATATAGAAGATATATTTTAAGAAAATCAGACTTCTAGAGTTGAAAATATATGATAAACACAGTGGATGGGATTAATGCCAGAATAAGCATTGTGATGAAATTGTTAGTGAACTTGAGGACATAGCAGGAGAAGTACCCCAAATGAAACAGGGAAAATTTCTTCTGTTAAAGAAAAGTGAACCAGAGCATCAGTGAGCTGTGGGACAGTTTCAAGTTGAGCTATGAGAGGTATTCAGAAAAATATTTTAAGAAATGATGGCCAAAAATTTGTGGAAACTGTACATCTGCCGATCCAAGATATTAAATGGGACTACAATACAAAAAGCATGAATAAAGCTATATCAAGGTATATTATATCATAAATAAATTGCTCAAAACCAGTGATAAAGAGCAATCTTAGCAGTTAGAGAAGACATTTATGTAGAGAAGAACTAAGGATGACATCAGATTTCTTGTCAGAAATTAGGCATAAGAGAATATAGTGGAGTGATACCTTTAATATATTTGAAGAGTAATAATGTTGGCCAATAATATCATGCCCAGTGAAATATCTTTCTAAAATGAAGACTTGTACTGACATACAAGCTGAAAGAATTCACCTACACTTGCACCAAGACAGCAGATGGAAATAATGGAATAAAGGAGTAAAGAACACTGAAAATGGTGACTGTGTGCATAAATATTTAAAATAATTTTTCTTATTTGAACATTTTAAAAAGTCATTGACTGTTTAAAGACAAATATCAGTGTAGTATGGGACTTAGAAAACATGTAAAGTAAAATACATGACAACAGTATAAATCTCAGAAGGGTAGTAACTATTGTAACGTTCTTATTGAATATGTGAAGTAATATAGTATCATCTGAAGGTAGATTGTGACAAATTAAAGATGTATATTCTAAACCCTGAAGCACTAAGATTAGAAAACAGAGTTATAGCTTAATAAGCCAATAGAGGAATCACTAAAAATACCGATAGTGGTATTTCTGCAAAAGAAGACAGAAAGAAAAGAAAAAGAACAAAGAACAGAAGGAACAAATAGAAGATTATATTAAGCTTACACCTATGCACGGCAGTAATCCTATTAAGTGGAAAGTATCTAAATACATCAGTTAAAAACAGAGATTGTCATATTGCCTAAAGAAGCAAGACCCAAATAGATGTCTAAGGGAATAACACTGTAAATAGAAAGACACAAAGAAGTCAAAATTAAAATGATTGAACAAGGTATCTCATGTTAAACACTAGTCAAAGGAAATCTGGAGTAGCTACATTAAACCAAAAGAGGTTGTGGGGCAAAATATATCATCAGGACTAAAGAAAGTTATTTCCTAATGATAAACGAATCAGTCAAGATTATATAATAAACCTAAATGCTTGTACTTTTAATATTAGACCTTCAAAATACATGAAGTATCAAAATTGATAGAATTATGAGGAAAATGATGAATCCTATAGATTACATTTAGAGATTTCAATATCCTCTCCTCAGCAATTGGCAGAAAACGAAAAATAAAAGTAAGGTTGTAGAAAGTGTGAATGACATAATCAATCCATCCATTTGAAATTAATTGACATTTATAGAAAACCCCCAAGGAGCTTAGTGCACATGGAACATTTACCAAGATAAACTATATTCTGGATCTTAAAAAAATTATCAGTAAATATAAAAGTATTCAAAGTCAGGCAAAGATTATTCTCTGAACACAATAAAATGATAAATCAATAATGGAAAAATCTGGAAAATTCTCAAATATTTGAAAACTTAAGTGCCAGGCTGCTATCTGCTATCTATCTATATCTATATGTATATCTGTATCTATCTATCATATATATATATTTGGTATAAATGAACAACACAGTACATTTATTTTTATGTGGTGTTGGGGATCGAACCCAGTGCCTCACACATGTGAGGCAAGCACTTTACCACTGAGCTACAACCTTAGCCCCCACTGCTAAATAATTTTTGAGTCAAATAAATCAGAGAAGAAATTCATATTTTGAGTTGAATAAAACTGAAAACAACATATCCATTTGTGCAATGTCACTAAAGTGTTATTGGAAAACTTATAGCACTCCCAGGCCCAAGATAGCTTTATTAAAAAATAAGTCTCCAGTCATTGACTTAGTTCCTACTATGAGAAACTAGAAAAGGAAAAATAAGTTAATCTCCAAGTAAGCAAGAAAAAAAGATATAATAAAGACCATAAGTCAGTAAAATTTTAAAAAAAAGGAAAATAAGAGAAAATCAATGAAACCCAAAGCTAGTTCTTTAAGATGAATAAAATTGATCAACATCTAGTGAGGGAAATAAAAGAGGAGACACGGGTTACCAATATTCGCAATCAGAGAAGGGATATCACTACAGATTTCACAGATACTAGACTGATAATGGGGATATTATGAACAGTTTATGTTAATTAACTTGACAATTTAGATGAAATGAAGAAATTTTATTTAAGCCACAAATTGCAAAAGTTCACTCAAGAAAAACAGACAATTTCATAAACCTTGTTGACTATTAAAGAAATTGAAGGTATAGGTAAAAACCTTTCTTCAAAGAAAAAAATATAAGACCAAGATAGCTTTATTGGTGATCCAATTAAACCTGTAAGGAAGAAATGATATTAATTCCTAATAGTAGTAGTAATACTAAACCCTTGTAGAATATTAAAGCAAGGAAATAGTTCTCCTATGAATCCAGTGTTATCACTACACCAAACCAAGACAAAGATATAATAAGAAAAGAAAACCACATACCTCTCATGGGATCTCCAATGAATCTGTACAGAAATTCTAAACAAAAATTTAAGTCAAATACAACAATATGTAAAAGGAAAATACATCATAGACAAAAACTAGACGGATGATGGGGATTTATGTCAAGAATCCAAAATTTATTTAACATTTGAAAATCAATGAAATTTACCACATTGATGTACCTAAAAGCACAATCTTTGTGTTTAGCTCGAGAGATACAAAACAAGCATTTAAAAAATATAGCAGAGGGGGGAAATGTTGGGGAGTAATATTGGCCAAATGATATTGTTATTTTGTGTGCATGTACAAGTAGGTGACAATAAATCGCATCGACATGTAAAAAAAAATCAGCCCTGATTATTAATTAAAAAAATTTTTTAGATGTTGATTAACTTTTATTTTATTCACTTATTTATATGCGGTGCTGAGATTTGAACCCATTGCCTCACACATGCTAGGCAAGTGCTCTACCACTGAGTATCAACCCCAGCCCCTCAGCATTGATTATTGATGTAGAAAAACAAACAACAAACTAGGAATAGAAGGGAGCTTAAAACATCCTCTGAAAAAATGCAGCTAACCTCATACTTAATGGTTGATAATTGAATACTTTTCCCCAAGATCAGAAACCAAACAGAGATGTCTACTCTCATTACATGTATTCAGCATTGTACTGGGGTGCAGTAAGGAAATAGCTAGTATACTAAGGCAAGAAAAAGAAATAAAATGCACTCAGATTGGAAAGGAAGAAATAAAATTCTCTTTTCTTTTCAGATAACTTGAATATATATATAGATACAATCTGGTATGATCTAGAAAAAAGCTATTGTAAGGTTGACAGATAAAATTTACATCTAAAAGCAATTATATTTTCTATATATTAACAATGAATAATTAGAAATTGAAATTTTAAAGATTTCCATGTACAATAGAATAAAAATATGAAGTATTTAAACATAAACGTGGCAAAAACTAAAATGTATATATTAAAAACTATAAAATATTGCTGATAGAATTTAAAGAGAACCTAAATGGAGAGATATACCTAATTTATGAGTCAGAAGACTAAGGTGTCCATTCATCCCAGTTTAATCACCAGAGTCAACATTATTCCAATCAAAATCCCTGCAGAGTTTTGTAGAAAATGACAAGCTGATTGCAACGTGGCTTCAAGACTTAATCTAGGGCTGGGGATGTAGCTCAGTGGTAGAGGACTTGCCTAGCATATGCAAGGTCCTGTGTTCAATCCCTAGTACCATACAAAGAGGAAAAAAAATATTCTAAAGCTACAGTAATCAGGATTGCAGACAAAACATCAAGAATTCAGAGATAGATACACAATATATATGGCAACAGTCATTGACAAAGATGGAAAGACAAGTAGAGAATGGAAAGTTTTTTCAGCAAATGGTACTGAAATTACTGCATATTTATATGCAAAATATTGATCCATGCCTTGCATTAGACACCTGAATTAACTCACAGACTTAAATATTAAACTCAAAACTACAAAACCTCTAGGAAAAAAAGTAAGAGAAAAAATTTTGTTGAACTTAGGTTTGGCAAAGATTTCTTAAATTTGAGAACAAAAGCATTAAAAAGGATTTGACAATGTGGGATTCATCAAACTAAAACCTCTGTAATTCAAAATACACTTTGAAGTCAATGAAATAGACAAAACACAAGCTGGGAGGAAATTACTGTAAAGCATTTATCAAGACTTGCATCAAGGATATATGAAGAACTCTTAGAACACATTAGAAAAAAATATAGTCCTGTAAAATAACACTTCATCAAAGAAGATAAACAGATAGTAAATACATTAAAAATGCTTGACATAATTATCAGGGAAATGCAATTTTGAAGCATAAGAGTTACCACTACACACTTATTAAATATCTAATATTAAAGACAATTGTGCTGAGTGGTTGGAGAAGAGATGGAGGAACTGGATGGGTACACATCTGGTGGGGATATAAAGTGGTAGAATCACCTTCTTAAAAAGGTAAACATACACCAGTCATATCCAACCATTCTTTTCCAAAGAAAAGATAAGTTATATAGCAATAGGAGGAATTTTATATCAGTGTTCTTGGCTATTTTATTTGTAAAAGCCCCAAACTGGAAAAAAATCCAAATGTCTATCAATAGATGATAGACAAATTGTGGTATGTACATGTAATGAAATTCTACTCAGCAATAAAAATAGATGATAGATAAACTGATGTAGATGAATCTCAAATTATGCTGAATAAGAGAAGCCATAGAAAATACAATATATTATCCCATACACATAAAACTTGAGGAATACAAAGCAATCTATTAAGATAAGACATTTTGCTGGAGGAATGGGAAAGTGGGGGGCAAGAAAGAGGGGTGACAAAGGGCAAAATTACCTAGAGAATGAGAATAATTTTGGAAGTAAAGGATGTGTATATTATCTTGATTATAATGGTGATTTCATAATTTCATGTTAAAATTCATCAAATTGCACACTTTAAATACATGTAATTTATTGCATGTCAGTTTTACCTCAAAGCTATAAGAAATAATATATTCATCTTTTTTCATTTTCTAAGATACAAATAGTATTCTATAAATATTTTTCTCTACTTCATTTTTAAAAAATGTATTCCGGAAACCAGCTCTTAGCAGTATTTAAAATTATTTTCTTTCTTCTTTGGTTTATTCAACAACTTTCATTGATGACGGTTGTTTCAGCCTTTTGTGACCATCTTGTATTGTTATAATTAATGCTTGAATAACATAGTTTTGTAAATACAAGTTTTAAACATTTGTTGTTGTATTCCCAGTATCTTTAGAAATTAGGGCTGGTGGACTATAGCTCAGCAGTAGAGCACTTGCCCAAGATACCCTTCCCCAGCACTGAAAAAGTTAAAAAAAAAAAAGTGGGATTGTTGAGTTAATAGGTAAATATATAAGCAGTTTTGGGAGATGTTGCCAAATCTCATTCATAAGGGTTGTATCATTTTGTATACTTATTAGCAGTGTCTGAGAATTTGTATTCCCCCACATTCTCTCACCTACTGAGTATGTTTTCAAACGTTTGGATCTTGCCAATGCAAGTGAGAAATGGTGTCTTGGTGTGGTTTAATTTGTATTTTGTTCATTATGAGCTAAGCAGAGCATGTTTCCATATGTTATAGCTATTTGCATTTCTTTTCCTGAGATCTGTTTATTTCTTCAGCCCATTTTTGTATAGGTTTGCTGGCCATTTTATTTATAATGTTCTTTATATTTCAGGAACATGATTCTTTGGACAATAATATGTTGCAAATATTTTTTCTCAGTTTGTCATTGTCAAACTGCGTGTGTGTGTGTGTGTGTGTGTGTGTGTGTGTGTGTGTGTGTAGCAGGTTTAGATACAGCCAGGAAAGATTTTTTCAATGAGGCAGGTTTTGCCCACTCATAATACATAGAAAATTTCACTTAATATTTTCTAGTACTTGTTTATTTTCTATTTTTACATTCATGTTTCTTATCCATTTGTAGTTTATCTTTTGAATAAGTAGAGAAAAATCCAATTTTATAATTTTCCATGTGGTAACGCTACTTATTAGAAAGTCTATTTTCCCCAAACTAACTTTTATTGTACCCCAAATGTCCAGTTGGTTCTGTTTCTGGATTCTCTATTCTGTCCCACAATCTCTATGTATTCCTGGGCTTGGACGAGGGTACATGAATTAATTATATAGTCTGCCCTCCCTGTACCCTTCATTGCTCTTCTTTTTCAGTGCTTTCCTGCTTATTCTTGTTCTTTTGAATTGAATATATTCAACTTGACGACAGATTTTTAAAGATCCACAGATGTTCATTTCCTCCCCAAGTTAAATGTCCCCAGTTTCTTCAATTTTTAGCACGTGCTTTTCGGGCTATTCATGATTCTGTTCTTTTCCACAAGTCATGCAACCCTAAAATGTGGCATCCAGAAATGAAGCCACCGGCGTGGGGTGATAATGACATGATTCCTTAGGGTTAGGCTTTTTTAAAAAGAGTGTCATCCACGAGTGAGCAGGGAAGGAAAGCCCAGCAGTAGTCTTTTAGAAGGGAGCAGGAGAAGCTTCTCCTCTTCTGTCTGCACTTTTGGGGCAGGTAGGTACCTGGTGTCTCAACACGTTGACAAAAGGGTTTTGCTCTGGGAGGGGCTGGGAGGCCTGACTTTCTCCTTTTTCCTAGTCTCTGCCTATAATCCCCTTCTGCTAGTTCCCTGGCTTCCTCCAGGGCCTTCTAAATCGCCGGTCCTCTCCTAGTTCCGGGGACAGGTGAGCCTCTTTCCTTCTGGAGTCCTTTCATTTGGACTCTTCCGCTTGGCTCTACTGGCGCTGTCCCCCGCCGGGCTCCGCAGTTGGTTCTTCCCGCTCCCCGCCACGCCCCTCAGCATCCTCTGTCTGCTCACTGCAGTCCACCCAGGGGCTTCCTCTGATGACGGGTTTCACGTGCCTTGGGCGGAAAGCGCCTGTGGTGGAGGAAGGCAAAGTTCACTCCCAGTACCCGCCCCCTGCGCTGGGTCCTACTGAAGTAGGAAACGGTGAAAGAGAGGGTCCTGTGCTGTTCTGCAGGGAAGCGTCGCTTCCACTCAGCTGTCCCTAAACCATGGACTCAGTACCTGCCACTGTGCCTTCTGTCACTGTTTCCCTGGGGGACCCAGAGCTCCTGGGACCCCTGTCGGGTGGCTGAGTTCTGGCAGAGTGGGTGCACTGACTGTCGTGGCGACGGAGAAATGGAGTGTGTCAGGCCCAAGGCAGGCAGGACGTGACTGTATGGTTAAGCGAGGCCGGTGAGAGTGTACTTGAGCTTTCCCCACTTGCACTTTTTTTTTTTTTGACGGAATAGAGGTGACAACCTCATGGTATGTTCTGAAATGCAGCCAACAATCCAAACAGCTAATGTTACTACAGGTCTTTTCCCTAAGGAGACTGCTGGGGAATTGGGCCCAAGTGACAGTTATCTCCTATTACGTGTAGAGGGCGGTGAAAACAGGGAAGAGTAGGCAGGTGTTTACTGCACTGCCTTTGAGCAACCATTTAAAATTAGGCTCTGAATTTTATAGAAGGATGTTAAATTCAGAGAAGTTTATCTAAGCCAGTTTTCAAGAGTTGTCTGAAATTACATGTCACGTATCTGTATATAAGAGTGGAATGGAAGTAAGATTTAAAATCTTATACATATATCGTCATTGTTTTTATTTGTTGCCATAAAATTAATTAGTTCTTTCATATATTTAAGTTTTGTCTTAAAAGAATATTTTAAATTATAAAAACCAGGTTATCTAAGAGAAAAGAATGATCCAGAGGGATTCTAGCCAGGTGTTAGACAATGTGATGATATAGGGCCTGTTACAAAGTGGAAATGTATGCTCAATTTAAAGTATTTAGATTCGGGCTGGGGTTGTGGTTCAGTAGAGCGCTTGCCTAGCATACATGAGGCACTGGGTTCGATCCTCAGCACCATATAAAAACAAAACAATGTGTCCACCCTAAAACTAAAGATACATAAATAAATATTTTTAAAAAGTATTTAGATTCATTATACTTGAAAACACTGGAAGCAAACAAAAAATATGAGACTGCCAGTATCCTCTCTCTTGAAGAAGCTATTGGAAAATATTGAGGAGGTGGATTTCTGATGAGGAAGTTGGTTTAGAATTGCCATGATTCTTTGTGACTGTTTTGTTATAAATTTAAGGTTTCCCATTTCTTCTAATTTGTCTGTTTAAGCTGTTTACTACATTGCCTGATGATACTCAACCTGGGCCTGATTTTTATGGACTACCATGGAAGCCTGTAGTATTCACTGTTTTCTTTGGGATTGTATCCTTTGTCATTTTCTTTTGGAGAACTGCTCTTGTGAGTAAATTAACTTACTTATACCTTAGCACATAAGCACAAGGATTATTTTATATAGTCACTGCCCCCCCCTTTTTTTTCTTTTTCAATTGCTAAAACACAAAATAGTGGTTTAAGTCAAACTAACATTATAAAATAATTTAGTGTGGGTGCAGTTGGTAGAACTGGTAATTCTTACAGCCATCCTGACCAGTAGTTTCATATGTATCAGAAGTCTTAAAAGTGGGATAAAAGATGGGATAGGTTAGATAAATATCCTTTTATGTAGCATATATGTCTAGTAATCTATCTTAAAGAAATAACTATGCTTTGAAGATTTTTGGTAATGTTTTTCAATGGAACAGTGTATTAGATTGAAGACTTAGCACAACATAATTCATTTAGGGGTTATTGTATGTTCGATTAGTGGAATAGTAGGCAGATTTATTTATTTCAAAGCTTTGAGGTACAGAAAATGCTCACAATTAAATGTGAAGTGGGAAAAAAAAGCAGAAACTAAGATTTAAATGTTGATGAACTGTATGTTAATATAAACATACAAACAGGGGGAAATGCTGCAAAGAAATACAGTAAAATGAGAAAAAGGAGATGATATAATTTTTCCAGTCTTTTATATAAATTTTTCCCAGATTTTATGATTTGATCATATGTACAGAAAATACCTTTTTATTTGGAAGTATAGATTATGTGTTGTCCAAAATCCATTAAATGTTTTGTTCATTAAGGATTTTTTTTTCCTGAGCAGAATTAGTCTATCTCTGTGTATGTGTGTACATATATGTATAAGTGTGTGTGTGTGTGTGTGTGTGTGTGTATATATATATGTGTGTATATATATATATATATATATATATATATATATATATATATATATATATATGCGCTTATACATACTTATGTTTGTACTGTAGGTCATTCTGTTTCATAGTTATTTAACATAATTGGAAGAAAATTATTTTTGGTAAATGGACTTTGCATATGAAAAGCCTAACAGTTAAAGAGGCCAAAAACATTGGATACAAATCTTTTCAAATCTGAGTGTTCTTTTTCTGATTTCTTAATTATTTCAGACATATCATTGTTAAGATAAGTTTCCTCTCCTTGTACAATTGAGTGTAAAATCTCTTAAAAAGTATTCCCTTCTTAAATAGAAGAATTGTTTGCCTGGATTCCTGTGAGGAATTTTCTAATCTCATTGAACTTTTTCTCAGCTAAAAGTAAAAAGGAAATAGAAGGATAAAGAGAAGGGAAAAACATGAAAACATTTTATATTTCTCTCTCTTGTTTCTTTCATTTCAAGAACCCTGGTACCTGTTTCTCTTTTCACTAGGTTATGTGGGATGTGGTTCCTAGCTTGTTGCTCCTCAGTTTCAGCATTTGACTTTAAAACTTTAGTCTCCCTACCTTAGATGACTGCTTTTATGCTACTTCCCATTTTCCTCTGTTGTCATTTTGAGTAAAAGGTTAGCAAGGCTATGACATTAAAGAAATGTTCATTTTTTTCTGTGTTGGAGTTTTCTGAATGCAATTTCCTGTTACGAAGATCCCCTGGATGATCTGTGGACACATCTGAATATCCCATCACCATTTATAACATTTGAAAGGACAAGTAATATGCTAAGTTACAAAGAAATTTAGTGATGTTTTAAAAAAATTTCTGCTTAGGTTTTATTATCAGGTAGTTTATTGCTGTTTTTTGGAAACGATTGTTTTTGTCCTTTCCAGAATATGTTAATTGTCATTTTTCTTATTGCTTGTGCATTTTCTTCAAGCAGTCTTTCCTTTCAGATTTCTTGCTATATATTTAGTGGTTTGCAGAAATAAGATGATGTAGCCTCTTAGTTTCTAAATTCAGCCAATAGCCAAATTTAAATTGGAGTTCTAAGATGTTTTCTGGTGAGTGAAAGTGGCATATCTTAGTACAAAGATTATGCATTTAATATTGTTTCCTCAGATTTATTTTGAATAGTCATTGTTTCTAGACTTTATCCTGGTTATTTAGAATTGTCAAGTAAATGATTTTGAGTATACACACACACACACACACACACACACACACACACACACATACACACATCTTTGCTGTGAAATAAGGTACATATCTTAGTGTTTTTATGTCAGAGGCTATTTATGAAATATCACTACCAATTAAATTTAAAAGGCTTGTTAACCTTTACTTATTTTTAATCCTATAAATTATTATCCTGAACCAGAATGTTATTAAATTCTCACTTGGTTATGATTCTGACTATTGTTTTAGGAATGCTGTTTCTATTGAGCAGATGTTTGACATCAAATTTAATCTTTTTTCTCTCTTCTAGGTAAAAGATAGAGTATATCAAGGTAAATTTTTAGGTTTCTTAAACTTGTAATAACCCTTTGTATTGGTGTTTGATGTGTGTTTTATTTATGTTAGAAGTAGATACAGTGACTTTTAATGTCTATTATCTTTTTTACCTCCTGAAAATTTTACTATTCCTAGGTTGCTAGCATGGATAATAGAGTAGATGATGATGGTTCCAACTCTGAGATAGGAGATAAAGAGGAGGAACAAATTGTGGATAGGGAGATGATGATAAGTTTTAATTTGGGGCAGATTAACTTTGAATATTGATGTAATGCAGATGTATTACATTTGAAGAGTATTTCTATGCTAATGATTTAATCATGCATTAAGTAATTGAGTAGATAATTTGAAGAATGGTAATGTGAATCAGTATGTTTTCATTTCTGTTTTTCTTTGCAAAGAATTAAATGATTCCATTTTCGGAAAAGAAAGTATTTTGAGAAGGGGGGAATATCAAGCTACAACACTTTACTGTATTTCCCATCTGTGAAATAAGCTTAAATTGAAATATCATTTTGGATGAGAGGGGTTCCTGGGATTGAACTCTGGGGCACTCTACTGAGCCACATCGCCAACCCCCTATATTTAGAGACCAAGTCTCACTTAGTTGCTTAGTGTCTCGCTCTTGCTGAGGCTGGCTTTGAACTTGGAATCCTTCTAGCTCAGCCTCCTGAGCCACTGGGATTACAGGTGTGCACCACTGCACCCAGCAAAATATCATTGTTCTTATATTTTTCTTAAATTCTAATAATTTTTATACTCTTATTGCTAATAAGCATAGATTGCTTTTTAAAAGCATAATAGTTATGCTAAGAAGTATTTCCTCATAGTACCATATAACATGTCTTTGCTTTTAGTAGATTGAGTAATTGAATTTCATTTAGTGATTGTAATAATCTTGTGTATTTCCCCCTTTTAGTCAATGAACAGCAAATTTCCAAAAAGGTGAACAATTTCATGAAAGAAAATGAAGAACTAATGCAGAAATTGTCAAATTATGAACAGAAGGTATAATTATTTTTTTCTTTCTTTCTCCCTTGGTTCTAGCTTGAATCATTCCTACCTGTTTTAATTTAAAAATCATATTTTAAAATTTTTGTTTCATTATTTCCTACAAATCATCCAAATTCTAAACAGTCATATGTATTAAGTACTGCTTTCTTCTGGAAAGGGTCACTTGTCTGGAAGTAACTTGTATGGTAGCACTATAATTTGTGTATCTTAATTCTGAATGCTTTATTTACATAGATGAAGGAATCAAAGAAACAGGTCCAAGAGACCATGAAACAAAATATGATTCTTTCTGATGAAGCAACTAATTATAAGGTAAAAATCCCTTCTTTGGGGGGAATTACATTCTAAACTCAAAAGTAAATGTAATGAGTGAGTAATCTTGACACCTTTTTTTTCCAGGATAAAATGAAGCTTCTTGAAAAAGCTAAAGAACTTCTGGATGAGGGAGGTAAAAGTCTTCATGTTATGTTAGAATCTGAGAGAGAACAGAAAGCTAAGAATCAGGACTTGGTAAGAGTTTTGCTGCTAAGTATTACTGCAATTTGGCTTTTGAAATATTTTGTAAAATTGGTTAAGTTGAACTTAGTCCAGCTGTTAACTAAAGTAAGATTAGGAGTCAAGGAAGTTGAACCCACTTCTGCCCATTTTGTGGAACTTTTAAGTACTGATACAACAACTTAAAAAATTTTTACTTACATATTTCATTTTCAATTTCTATAAGTTTCTGTAATTACATAAAAGTTGCAAAAGATGGTAGAGAGTGTGTTCTGAAATATCCTACCCCCAAGTAAGCTTGATCACCTAGCTGAGGTAGTATTTATCAGATTTCTCCACTGTAAAAATTCTTTCCAATCCTTTTCATATTGTATTCTTTGGAAGTTACCATGCACAGCCCACAGTTAAAGTATGAAGAGTTACAAGCTCAGGATGCAGCTCATGGTAGAGCACTTGCCTAGCATGCATGAGGCCCAGGATTCAATCCCAGGCATTGCAAACAAAGATTGCAGATTTATGTCCACTTCCTTAAGGAGCAAGTATCTTTATAATTTTTTTGGAATTCTTCTGTATGTGAGATTAGTCTATTCTTCCTTAAATTTTATCATTTTTTACTTCAAATAAGAAAATTTTAAAAATGATCTTGGGAAATTTTTTTCTCTATCACTAGAAAAAAATTACTAATTTGAACTGGTTTACTTGAAACAGTAATTAATTAGTTAATTTTCTATGCTTTAAAACATTTTATTTACTTATTGCATTATGATTTTCTATACTTTGAACTTTTTTTCTGGTTATCTCATAAACAGTAAGGTTGTGGATGCCATGAAATATTTATGACTTCATTTTCCCTCATCTCTTTCAGTTTTTGATTTTTTGCTTAGTCCAAAGCTGGATCCCCTGCATTTACCTGATATGTAATGGGATGGCTTGACAAAAATTTTGTTGTGTTTATCTTTTTTAGTATATATATGTATGTGTACGTACACACACACACACACACATATATATCAGTATTTCTACTGAAATCCTAATGCATATTTTGTGTTCTGTTTTCACCTGGCAGATAATGGAAAATAAGAAATCTATAGAGAAGCTTAAAGATGTCATTTCAGTAAATACTTCTGAACTTTCAGAGGTAAAGCTGCCAACTATTGCTAACGGATATTAGTACTACATCTTAGTTTTGTTGCGGACCAAAAATTTGAGGTGTGCTAAAATGTGCAAAAAATGAGAACTATATGATGTCTTGTTTGGGAAAGTATAACTTTGTTTCTTCTTTGGAATTAATTCACTAACTGTAGTGTTTTTCATTAGCTTCAAATTCTCCTTACTGAAGCTAAGCTTCGTGAAGAGAAGGTGAAGTTGAAATGCTGTCAGCTTCAGAAAGAAAATACCATGCTTAAGAAGGAGAAAGAGCAGGTAAAGAAAATTTGATGTCATACATAATGTAAACTAGAGAAGTGAATATCATTATCTTGTATCTTTCTTGGATCTGTTTCTGAGGTAAGGAATTTTCATGCAGGACCTTTTCTAGATATGCAAAGTTTAAACAATGCTCCCCAAATTGAGTGCATATATATGGTCTCCATCTGTTTTGGATTTTTGGATTATTGCTTTTCTTATCAAATGTCAATCAGTTATTAACTTGCATAGCCTCAAAGAAAATTTTTAAACCAGAAAATTAAGTATTTTATGATCCTCTTTTGAATAGTTACTGATTCACCGGCCAAGGGAAGATTACATGATAAGGAATCTAAATTTAGGAGACAGTCATATGTGCCCAGCCATTCCTGCTGGAGATAAATTATTTGAATTGGCAGCAATTTTCTGGGGAATGCAATAAACAGGCTCAACTTCCTGATAGCTCTGATGTTCTTACTGCAGCTGTGAGAGTTGGGGCCACTCTGCCCTCTTCCTTAACCAAGGTCTCAACCCCCTCGATTGAGGCAGGCCACCGAGGAGTATGGCTCTCTATTTCTTTGTCTAAGTCTTGTAGTCCTGATATATCCAGTGCAGAAACCCCTCCCTAACCCATAGGAATTCATGTGTTTTGACTTTTCAGTTGCAGCAGGAAGTAAAAGACTGGAGTACATCACACGCTGAGCTCAGTGAACAAATGAAATCATTTGAGAAGACCCAGAAAGATTTACAAGTAGCTCTTAGTCAAAAAGATGATACTATTAATGTAAGTTTATACTCCAAATACATGTTTCATCTCATGAATTCTCCTGAAATCTTCTGAATTAAAATCGAGAGGCTTCCAACCTTTTGCTTCTTTTCCTAGGCTTTGACTAATCACATTACACAGTTGAATCGGTTTCAATGTGAATCTGAATCTGAGGATCAAAGTCGAGATGAGTCAGATGAATTAACCAATGGAGAGTTAGCAGGTAAGATCAGTCTCAGGGAGGTTGAATCCTTTTTTGCTTTCCTGTCTTACAGATGCCACTTTTCAGCTGGCTTAATTTTTTCTTAAGCTTCAGGGTTGTAGACACATATCACTGGATCTATAGATATGTCTGTTGCATTGGCAGAGGTGGGTTGTTGGGGTATAATGTAGCAATAGGCATGTGAAGAACACTGACTTTTTCTATCCTATTGAAAACTAGTAAGTACACTGCAGCTACAATAGTCATATCCTATACCTCTAAGTATTGAACATTATACAGTAAGAGAAATTTATTTCTTAACTTATGCAGATGATACTTGATTTTGATACTCATCATCTCTATGGCTCTGTGGTTTTAAGGTCCACAGTCAGTCCGGAGGCAGTTGGAACCATAAACTAAGGCTGTGAGAACAGAGGCTAGAGACTATCAGAAAGCTAGAGAGGGAGTGTAACAGTGTTTACTGATGAGGAAAATATTTCCAGATGTTTTCTCCCAAGTTGGATATTGCTTACATAGCAAGTATTTCAAACCACACCTGGTAGTAGATTCAGGGAGAAAATAGAGGATTGAATCTTTCTAAACAAGACACTTATTGCCCAGGTGAAGATAGATCTGAGAGAGAAGAAAAGCTTTTATCTTACAAGAATAGCATAGATAACATTTTAGTTGTGCAAACTAGAAATTCACCTTTTTTTTTAAGACAGACACAGTACTTTTATTTATTTTTATGCTGAGGATCAAACTCAGTGCCTCACACATTCTAGGTGAGCACTCTACCACTGAGCCACAACCCCAGTCTGAAATTCACGTCTCTCTCTTTTTTTTTTAAATCTAAGCTTGCAATTCTCTTAAAAGTCATTAGTCTAATCAGTATAATTATTTAATTGATTTTTTTCTTCCAGTATTTGAACACAATCATTCTTTAGTTTAGGGAAGTTAGGAGAATATAGAGTTAAAAGTAAGGAAAGAAAAAGCTAAAGTCTTTTGTTTTTTAGGTGATCGGAACGAGAAGATCAAAGATCAAATTAAGCAGATGATGGATGTCTCTCAGGTATAGTTCTTTGTAAGAGTCCCATAGTACCTGTGAATTCTTCCTGTGCCTCACTTTTAAGAATACCTCTCTTTTCTGCAATTTTTAGACAAAAACTACAATATCAGTAGTTGAAGAGGATCTAAAACTTTTACAACTTAAGCTAAGAGCCTCGATGTCCACAAAATGTAATCTAGAAGGTGGGTTCTTCTTGAGAAGAAATTGCCATGTTGGAAAGACTTAAAAATTTATTGGAAAGATAAAGAATGGCTTCTTGCTTTCATGCTTTTTACTTTCCTTGGCACTACTCCCTCAAACAAGTTCTTAAGTCCTTGTACACATATAGAGATAAGCTGTTTTATCCTTTACAGACCAAATAAAGAAATTAGAAAGTGACTGCAATTCACTACGGTCTTCTAAAGTTGGACTGGAAGAGGAATGCAAAACTCTTAGGCAGAAAGTGGAGATTTTAAATGAACTCTACCAGCAAAATGAGATGGCACTAAAAAAGTAAGATTTCCATTGTTTGTTATTGTTATCATTGTGTGAACTAACAGATAATTTTATCTAGTAGAGATTTGTCTTTTTTCCTTTGTGTTTTGTTTCCTATAAGTTGCATTTTTCTTTCCGTCATCAGTCTTAAGAGTCCTGAGGTAGTTGGAACCATAAACTAAGGCTGTGAGGACATCGTAATCAATTGTCAAATTCATATGAAGGCAAGAAGTGGTAAACTGGTATTAACAGTCACTGATGTGGAAATACCTCTCAAAGATCTAGACCCTTTCTATGATCCCACTATTTTAATTTCCTTTCATTGTGATCAGTTATGTAATTCTAATATTTTGAACTTGTATCTCTAACTCTGGACCTTTAAAAATACTGAGTGTTTTGGAATGACATGTTTTAGTAGAATAAAAACTTCAAAAAGGAATAATATTTACTTATTGATGGTACAAGTTTTGGACTTGAGTATCTCAGATGTTCACACTAAAAATTGAACTGTGGCAAGGATTTTAGGAGTTACGATTACAGAAGTACTTGTTTGTAGTATATATTTATATATTAATCTTCTCAGTGTGGAGCTAGTTATTTTTTGGAAGTTCATTTGTAGTTTTTAATCCACAAAAATACTTGAATTCTCTAAAAATAGTTTTTTTGTGTCAGATTTTATTTGTTTGCACCTGATTTATTAACAAGATATATATATATATATATATATATATATATATATATATATATGTATGTATATACAGACCTTCTTATAGACCTAACTATTTTTAGGTATTTTGACTTCTGTTGCCTAATTAATGCATTAAATATTGAAACCTTTCCATTAACTTTTCTAAAATTCTGTGATCTCCAAGCGACCTTTTTAGAATCTCAAATTTTTGTTCAGGCCAGTTCTAAATGCCTGGCCTGTTTCAAAGAAACATTTCTCATTTTATCACTTTTTTTTTTCAAAAGAACACTTGTTTTCTCTGTCCCTACTAGTAATATGAATGACCTAAATGGCAATTAATTTTCTTTGTAATGCAGTTAAATTGTAGCACTATTTTCCTCAACTCCTCCAAAATTCATTCAGTCATCATCTGTGGTTTGTACTCTTTTTTTCTCATCCCCAGGTACTATGTTAGTTCATGCCTGTGTCATCTTTTCTGTTTCTAACCTAGGTCATCTGTCTTCATTCTCCATTATTTATATTTTTATATAATTTATTTCAAATTCTTAGTAATTTTCTCTATAGCCGCTTGAGTGGACTTTCTAAAATATAAGTCTGTCCATGTCAATATGTACCTGTGGTTTATGAAGAATTTGCTTTCTATTTGATGACCTGTTCTTTTTTTCTTCCTTGTATCTTTTTAATAGTTTAAATATTTTTAATTATTTTCCTCATCACCTGTATAAGCTTGATATAATCATAAATTATAATGGAATTATAATTATATAATTATAATTATAATTTTATTCATCTTCTCATAATTTAAAGGCCTTGGTATATATTCTGGATTTAATAAAAACCTGACATAGATTAATAGGTTTATTACTTGTTTTTATGGGCTTTAAGTAGCTCCTGAATCAGATAACTGTTGTGGCATCGTATGTTAGTACTTCATATACTGTGAACTCCACAAGACATTCATTCAATTTATACACATATTTAAAGTTTCTGTAGTTCTGCATTCTACACTGTTGGTTTCTTATTTGAAATTATTTTCATTCTATTTGAACATTGTCCTTTAATGATAGATTTGATTAGTGTATCAAAGTAGTACAAGGATAAACAGAGAATAGTATTTTATCCACTAAATATTGCTACCTTTATATTCTGTATTAGGTTGACATGAACTTCATGATTAGAGTTAAAACCAGTTTCCATTTTTAAAGGATCTTTCTTTTGGCTACTGAATTTTGACTGTTACTTAGTTTTAGCAATTTGAAAATATCCAATTAATTACCATCTGTTTTAATTTTTTTTCTTTAAGGAGTCCATTATCATTGTTGTTTGGTCTTATCTCCCTCCCCTAGTTCCTGTAGTCATTTCTCTCTTTTTTTAACAGTTGTATTGGGAAGTGCCTAGGTGTAGTTTTCCCCACCCCACCCACTTTTTCCTCTTGCAGTTATGTTGCTTGGGACCATTAAACATTTCTTGAATTTTCGAGTCTTTTTCTAAATGTTGATTTTACCTCATTCTCTCTTCTGATTATAATAATGCATATTAGAATTTGATTTCCCCTGCCTCCTACATTCTGGATTTACTTCTTCTGGATATTTTCTTCTGACCTGTCTTAAAAGCGGTAGGATTTATTTTACTTCCCAAATCTGATGTTAAAATCATTCATTGAGTTTAGGATTTTAAAAAGTTCAGGGTTTAAAATATTATTTTAGTTGTAGATGGACATAATATTTTATTTTATTTTTTATAGGATTTTTTTAAGAGAGAGAGAAAGATAATTTTAATATTTATTTTTTAGTTTTTGGCGGACACAACATCTTTGTTTGTATGTGGTGCTGAGGATTGAACCCAGGCTGCACACATGCCAGACGAGCGCCTTACTGCTTGAGCCACATCCCCAGCCCGACACAATATTTTATTTATTTTATGTGGTGTTGAGGACTGATCCCAGTGCCCCACACATGTGGGGCACGTGCTTCACCACTGAGCCACAACCCCAGTCCTATTTCAGTACTACAGCTCAAACCCAGGACCTTGAGCCATGTGCTCTACTATTGAGCTACCTCCCCAGACTCCTTGCTCTTTCTCATAAGGGACTAGTGTCTTACTGCTTTCCAAGCTATCTTTAATCTCATCATTCTGCCTCTGCCTCCAAGTATCTTCGACTGTATGTAGGTCACCACACCCAACTATTTCTTGGTTTTATAGTTTCTAATCCTTTGACAAAATTCATAATCTTTTTTTTCCTCTTTTGTGGTGCTGGGGTTTGAACTCAGAGCCTTGTGCATGCAAGGCAGCACTCTACCAACTAAACTATATTCCCAGACCTGAAATTCATAATCTTGACTTTACTTTTTTGACTATATAAAGCACAGTGATTTTAAAACATGTGCGGTTAACCCCATTAGGTGGTTTCCTTTTCTGTGGGATTTTTTCTCACAGAATTTTGTCTTATGGAGTGCCTGGTCAGTTTTGATTGGCTAACATTGTTGTGATAATTATACATGAAATTTGAGGACTAAGATGAAGTTATCTTCTTATAGAAAAGTGTTGAGGTTACTTGAGTAAGATTGTCACTTCAAACTTAGTCAGCAATTAAGATAATTCAAAAATGACTTGTCTTTTCAATGTTTCAGTATTGTTACTTTTGGATTTTTTGCCTGTTCATCACTTAAGTGTGCAGTACTTTCTAATCTAAACTCAAAGGCTAGGGCTTTTATTAAGGGTCCCTTTATTTGTAGCCCCAAACACTTCTTTTTTCCTCTAAGCCCAGGAATTTGATGAAGGCTTAGTTCAGACTCATTGTATCTTTGGGTTATCTTCAATATGTGGGTAAACCTAGGAGAAAAGTACCTTAAAGTGCCAGCTTTACTTGTAATTCTGAGATTCCTTTTTCTAATGGATCTTGGCCACATACATATATCTTCACTGCCTTTTTAGCTTGTATCCTTTCAAACACAATTTTATATTCTTATAAAGATGTTTTGATTGTTCTTAGTGCTCTCAGACTAACTCTTTGGTAATTGGAAACAAAATTCTCTCTGTCCTTCAAGATTCAGTTTTCTCCATATTCCTTCTTAAGCCAGTGGGGAAAATTATTATATTCCTTTAGGCGTCATTTATACCTGAAACAGTGAGCTCTTTTATTCTTTAGCATCTTACAAGGTAACTAGTATATTATAGCCACTCATAAAATACTTGCTGAAGAATTAAATGCGAAGCTATATAAGAATATATAATCCCCTTTTTCTATTTGGTATCAATAATCCTTTTTTACTATAGTTCTTCTGATTTATGGAAAATTAAGTTTCAAGTTAATTATCTTTTGAATTGGAACTATGGCTAAAGTAGTACAAGGATAGCAGAAAATAGTATTTTTAAAATCATTAAATGTGGCTACCTTTGTCTCAGTAGATGAACATCTTGAGTTTCATGATCAGAGTTAAAACTTGTCAGTAGATAATACTCTGATCATGGGTCAGTTTGGCTTCTTTTTCTGGTTGACAGACATTATCAAAACTCAGATTTGTCTTTTTGCTTAATTGCAATTCTTTTGAAATATATATCTAAAGTGTGAAAAATGTTCTGTGGCTAATTGCATAGCTAAAAGACATATTCTAGAAGATTTTTTCTTTGATTGACTATATCTTTATTATGGTACCAGTCTTGGATTGAGAAAAGAGTTCCTCCATGACAAAGATATACTTAGTGTCCTACCCATGGCAGAAACGAGAAAAGAATTATCCCTTGCTTTATCCTAATATGTTTAATTATGTTAGGTTTATCAGTCCTGATCTTCCACATTGAAGTAAAGTGAGTTTTTATTATCTTACACACAGGAGACTTGCCCTTGGGGCACATGTTGTTTTCACGTTTATTTTATTTACTGGTAATTAGAGAATTAAGAGGAAAAATTAGAAAATGTAAGTGATTTGCCAGAGTTTGATTTACGAAATTGCAGGTTTGAATTCCTATTTTATGTGCCTAAGCATTTTATAGAATTGTGGGAAGTGATATTCACAGAGAGAAACTTTTGATTTGATAACTGGCTTTATTTTAGGAAAGTGAGCCAAGAAGAATATGAGAGACTAGAAAAAGAGCAGCAGCTGTCAGCTGCAGATGAAAAGGTGGTTTCCGCTGTACAGGAAGTTAAAAATTACAAGTGAGTTCAGTTTCTAAAGGAGGGTGTCAATGTCTAATAAACTAGTGGTGGCTTTCTTTTTTAATCTTTTTTTACATTATGTAGATAGAAGAAAATAGCATGGAAGTATAAATAAAGAGAGGATATGAATACATTCAATTCACACAGGAGAAAAAATAAATTTCAACTTTACAAATGAAAAATGTTAACAAAAATTTACTTATACCCAATGGGCAAGACCATAGGGAACTTGGTCAATGCAAACAGTTCTGGGGGTTTTGTATGTTGTAGTAATTCTTTAAGAAATCAGTTTGCTGTGTGATGTATCAAGACCCACAAAAGTGTGGCATTTGATAGACCTTGGAAATCTTTTATGGATATAATTTGAAAAAAAGAAAAAAAGTTTTAAGGAGGAAGATATTTCTAGCAGAATTACTTGAGAACACACTGATGAACAGTTAAGGAAATTATAATTTATCATTCAGAATCTCTAGCAATTAAATGATAAAGAAGTTATTAGTATTGGGTCTTTATTTTATTTATTTATTTATTTATTTATTTATTATTTATTTATTTTTGGTGCTTTACTACTAAGCTACATCCTTAGACCTTTTTTTTTTTTTTTTTTACTTTGAGACAGGGTCTCAGTTGCATAGGTTCCCACTTAATTGCTGAGACTGACCTCGAACTTGTGATCCTCCTGCCTCAGCTTCCCAATCATTGGGATTACTGGCATGTGGCATTGCACCTGGCCTGTAGTATTAGTTTTGATCACACTGGATTCATATAACTATAGAAATGTTTTTCTTATGTATGATAAAGTCTTTAAACGTATAGCTGATGGAATAAAGGGAAAATGGTCAGAAATGTTTCAAATGTTATTCAATTGTTGTAATTCTTAGGCGGAGAATTGAAGAGATGGAAGAAGCATTACAGAAAACCAAGCACTCGTTTAAAAACCAGGTAGTCATTAATACTGTCCTGTAGTTGCAGAATTTCTTGATATCTAATACAGACAATTATAGGCTATTATAATGAGTCCCTAAAAACATATTTTTTAATGTATTGTCTTTTTCAGATTGCTATGCATGAGAAGAAAGCTCATGATAATTGGGTAAGATTTTTTCCCCCTTTTCTTTATTTTGTGCATAGCCTACTGCTACTGAATTTGAATATTTTCTCTTTAATAGCTCAAAGCTCGTTCTGCAGAAAGAGCTATAGCTGAAGAGAAAAGGGAAGTTGCTAATTTGAGACAGAAGTATGTGATTTTGGTATCTTCCTATGTTTTATAGTGTTTTAAGGTTATCTATGAAGGAATAGATTGCTGTTTCATAATTCAGTCCATTCTTTCTCAATATTCAAGACTATTGGAAATGACCCAAAAGATCGCAGTGCGTCAAGATGAACCCGGGATTGTAAAACCTATGCTGGGAAGACCAGATTTACAAAATCCTCCTCAGAGAGGTAGGGGGCACTTTGTAAAAGGAGCTATTTTATTTCTTGGTGCAGAATGTATGTAAATTACTTTTTATTTCTGTGTGTAATGGTTATGAAATAATCTGAATGATTTGCTAAAGCAGGAGATGAGGGTTGGTGTCAGGGAGAAGGCTGCCTTAAAGTAGTAAGGTCTTTAGGTCCACTGAGCCATAATGGCTCTTTTGGTCCATCCCCCATGAGTGGTGGAGAATGTTCCCCTCCACTGACAGCAGAGCCAGCTGGGAGACCTCCTTCTGCTACTCTTAATCAAAAAGATATGCCTAGAAACGGATTTGGTGAGCATTCACATGTTGCTTTATAGTAAACTGCTTCAAGGTTTTTTTTTCCCCTTTTGAATATTCTAATGAAAACATTGAATTTGGGCCTGTACAATATATAGAAGATAATTTCTTACTTTATCTTAGTGAATGTTTTCTGGAAAATCTGTTCTAGAATAGAAAACATTTTTTTTTCCTGGAGGTCCCTGTATTGTTTTTTTCTTTTAAATTTTACACTGCGAAGTGTAAACCTTTATCTTTAAATTAAATCTCTATGGTGTTCCTTTCCCAAATATTATAAAAGTAGCCTTAAACTTTATGTAGCATACATATTTCCAACATGAAATACTGAATCTTATTTCAAATTCTAAATAGGACTGTAGTCTTGGTAAGATTGGAAGTCAGGTTATACAGACTAAAGAAAAGCCAGCCTACACGTACTTTAAGTCTATAGCTTAAAGTTTAGGACCAGTACTTATTAATCTCCTGTTCTATCAACCCAAGGCAGTTCTTTATTTTACTTAAGTCTCTTCATAAATTGTGATTTACGTATTGGGCAACCCATTTAAAAAATATTTTTAATTGTAGATGGACATGATATCTTTATTTATTTTTTAAATGTGTGCTGAGAATCAAACCCAGTGCCTCACACATGCTAGGCAAACACTCTATAACTGAGCTATGACACCAACCCCTGGGCAACCCATTTTTCATGTTGCTTTCTAGTTATTGTTGAACCCTGACCTGTCCACCAGTGGTTTATTTCTTCTGAAAAATACATACAAGGGCTCTGATCTTTCTTTCCCAAGGTCAATGGATGGACCTTTACCTCGTACTGGTCTTCTGAGGCATCTGGGAAACCCGTTGCCTCTGGTAAAGGGACCAAGTAATTTCAAAGAATCTGTAATTGTGGATGGAGGATTTTTATTCTTTTCATGTTAGAATAGTCTGAATCCATTCTTTGATCTCTAACAGACTCAGGATGTGGTCCAGCTCACATGAACAGCAGCTCCAGAAGTTCTTCTCCAGCTAAGGTGACGAATGAGGGCAAGGTAAGTTCTGTAGTTACTGTGAATCATGTGGTCATGCAGGAACATGTAGCTTTCCTACAGTACTTGCTCTTTGCTTTATCCTTCTTTGTGTTCTATTTGTACTATCCCATTTGTTTTTTAAAAAGCAAACTGTTCCCCAAGAACCTGAGACCCCCTCAGTCTCCACCCTTACTTCTTTGACTGAGCATCCAGTTGGAGTAAGTACTTAGAGGTTGAGAACTGAATTGGGTTTTATTCTGTGCATTTATGGGAAGGATATTCAGAGCATGACACTGATCTTGTTTGCTTTAAACTGCATGCAATATTGAGCTTACTTTTCTCTTTAACTTGGGAATGTTGCTTAAGTGTGTACAACTATAATGAACTACAGAATGTGAAAAGTTATCACTCTAACTTTATATGGTGTTTTGTATTGAATGTTCTAAGGCAAAGTAAATTCATTATAAATTATATAATTCATCATTTTTATTTTTGTTTGGAAGAATGTTATTTAAGAATTCCTCCATTTGTGCAAACCCTATTTTGAGTGATTTGAATTAGATTGGTATCAGATTTTCTGTGAAACAATGATCATCTGAAATGACCTCTTGAGCCAGTCCCAAGAAATGGTCTCATTTGTTCACATAAGTGTATTCTCTTGTAACTGTGTTGCTATTATATCTAGTAGGTCTTCTGCAGCTCTATAATAAAATAAATTTTTAATTGTTTAGTTTCAAACCCACTACTCATAGGAAATGATAAATCAATATCTCAAATGGTGTACAGTAAATGAAAGTAAATATTAAAGGCTTGTCTTCCTAATTTGTGTATATAGCACTGTGATGGAAAATACTTCTCAAGTTCCAGTGTATATATATTCCAGGAATATACATCTCTGGAGAAATCTAAGGGCAGCTTAGATAAGACCCCAAACCCCTTTGTAGTAGAAGATTTAAAAGAGAGCAAAGACCCATTGTTAGAGAGGAATAGAGGTGGGAAAATCATGGCTTGGAGGCAAACCTGGGATTGAGTTCTTTAATATGCAGTGTGGCCTTCAACAAATTATGATATCCCATTTGCTTTTGTTCCCTCTTATTTAAAACAAGACAGTCTACTTAAAGATCTCAGAGGTTGAATAATATATGAAAGACTTACTGAAGATATAGTAGAATAGTAGCTATTATTACATGAGTAGAGAATGGATTTTTCATTTTATTCTGTTCATTCTTAATATGGAAGTAATGAGCTATTGTGATGAAAGGGAAGTGATGGGGATGGGGGGACTCCTTTTGAAATAGATTGTAGTGAATACAGCATGACATACTGGTCAGAAATCACCTCTGTTAATAACCCCTGCCAGTCCTATTGCCTTTCCCTTTCCTGTGCAGATATAATCAGTAACAAACTGCTCCCTCTTGTGGCATCCTTCCAACTTCTGTAAGCTGTCAGTGGGAATACACAGGAGGGGTGGGTAGAGTTTTGTTGCACTGATGGTGTTCTCTGGACAGGTTTTGGGTTTTAGCTTTTATAGGTATTGGTACTTTGTCTTAATACATAGGAATTTTAAAACTTTTAACTGCTTTCAAATCTTAAATTGCAGGTTCATATGGCTATGAAAGGGCCCCCTCCTTTCTCAGGGGTACCCTTCATGGGACCCCCGATGGGACGGCCTCCACCACCTCCCATTTGGTATGGACCGCCACTTCAGCTCGGTGGGCCTTTTGGGCCTCGGCCAATTCCTCCACCATTTGGTATGATGATCTGAACAGTAGTGATTGACTTATAAATCACATTCATCTTCCACTTCTATTGCTTGCTAAAACAGTTGGTTGCTATCTCAGGTCTTAACAATGAAAGGATAAAGCTGAGTACATTTTAACTTTTCCTCCAGTTTTCTGGGACATATGGGACACTACATAATCTTATACTGAGATAGGCAATAGCTATCTCTCATAGACAAGGATAAGGGGCTATATACAGAAAAGCCAGAAATATTACTTCTGCAGATGTTTGTTGAAAATCTGTTGATATGCACTGCAATAGATGGAAAGGTGGATGAGACGCATGCCATAACTTAAAATTTTGTCACAGATATGAAAATCCTATAACATAAAGTTTGTAATCACCCATAATGGAAGCATAAGCAGTAGGTTATAGAATATAGAAAAGGAAAAGTCAAACCCTCCTTACCTTGAAAAAAGTCAGAGGGAAGTGTTAAAGAGGATTTAACAGTTACCTAATAAATGTTCCTGGTTTAATTAGGTGGCTGTGGAAGGCCTTTTCCAGGAGGGCATGCGTGCACCTTGATTCTGATGGCATGTGTAAAGTCCATGCTGAAATACTTCATGAATTTTTAATGGATACACTAATAGATAGTGAGCTTTCCTTTTATCAAAATTTCTTTGATGTAGTAAAGTTCTTATTTCATAATCTATCATCTTGTCATGGTAATACTTCCAAATATAAATGGAGCTCTTGTGAGATAGAAATAATTCTGCAATTATATAGTAGGGAAAGAAAAAAGACAAGCCTGGAGCTAGGTAGAGCCATGTTAAATCCTTAATATGTTGCTTCATGGCTGGTTGGTCAAAGGCTATAACCTAAACTTGTTCCATCTCAGTTTGCCTCATCTGGCAAGTCAGGATGTTCACCAGCTGATGTTCTAGGCTTGGGAGAAATTAAAGACTATATTAACATACTTGAAATCACCCTAGTTCAGAAATTTCTGGTATTTACATAACTTCCTTTTTATTTTCCAGGTCCTGGTATGCGTCCACCAATAGGCTTCAGAGAATATGCACCAGGTGTTACACCTGGAAAATGGGATTTGCCTTTTGACCCTCGTGATTTTTTTCCAGGACCTGCACCAGCACCATTTAGACCTTTAGGCTCATTTGGCCCAAGAGAGTACTTCATTCCTGGTGCCCCATTACCACCTCCAACTCATGGTCCCCAAGACTATGGGCCACCACCTGCTGCAAAAGACTTAATGCCTTCAGGCTTTAAAGATGAAACTCCACCTAATTCTCAAGAGTAGTGAGGGCTGTTCACAGGCCTTAAAAACAGGGCCCATAAAATTAACCTCTGACACTTAGTCAGAGTTAAAGGATTATTGGATTATTGGCTTCAAAATATAAAAGTTTATTTTAAATGGTTTATGTTTTCAGAATGAAGCTGCCTTGGTGCAGTATACATTTTGAGCCAAAATATTTTCCCCCTAAATATCCCCCACTTAAGCTAGAGTATCCTTCCAATTTAAAAATGTGCAATAAGGAATACCTTTGTTTTAGTTAATGTAGCATATACAATTGCTAAATGATTTAGAATGTCATAATTATGGACATTTCCTGTGGAAATGCTTTAAGAACATGTATTTCCATTATCCTATTATTAGTGTATTCCAGTTGATAACAGAGAAATGGTGTTTTATAAGCTTGATATTTTTTCTCTTTCAATATCTGGTCGCAGAGACTGTTGGGCTAAAAATGTTTACTCAAAGATCATAAACATCATTTTCCTTCTTGCTGAAGTTCTTTGTTGTAATAGTTCATAAAAATTGTTTATTAATATTTCCCAAGTGTCTGTTGATTCATTGGATCGTCATGAGATTTTGTGCCATTGAGGAAGCATGTAAACGCACTCTCAGAACTGAAGATAGTGACTTGGCAGCATATTCCCTGTTGCTCACTGTTAAGGAGGCTGGACCTTGGTCAACTGTGGACTTCTACAGAGGATTTCTTTTACTTGTGAGAAGTCTTGTGGCTCTATTTTTGTAGCACATTCATGTACTTTTTTCTAACCACTGTCCATGTGAGAATGCTTTTCTGAGAATGAGTTTACATTAGTAGCAAGAGCTACTGCTTTTGCCATTATTGCATTGTAACAGTAAAATATAAGGTGGTATGTTGTGTCTATAAAAAATAAGGAAATTTCTTTTTAAAAATGTACACAACACACTCTTCTCTTTCCCATACCTTCCCACTGATTTTCAAGGAATATGATAAAAAAAATTAGAAAAGTATAATCCTCTAAGAATGAATGAAACTCTAAGGCCTATAATGTCTTTACTCAGCAACTACGGGCTGAATTAAATTCTTTTTTTTTTTGATAGATACTCAAACATATTTTATTTAAAAAACAATTAAAGCAAGTCCTGGATCTGTAACTACTGTCTTTAAAACAATGTTTCTAAGAACTAGCTCTCCAGAACTGTAATTTTAATTACGGCAATTTTAACAGTACATTTTAAGAGGTTTAAGATTTAAATAAAATTATAAAAGCCTGATACTTTTGTTTACTGCTAGACCATATTCTTCCATTCTTTTAAATTCTAGAAAGTAATAGGATTGTTGAAACCTAGAACATAACATATCATTGTTTTTTTATGTCCCCTAAGTATTCTCAAAATAGGGGCAAAAGCTTCAGTGTGAAACAAAATCTCTGTGAAACAAAATCTCTAAACTACTGAAGATAACTCAGAATAAAAATGAATTCTTCCTAAAGGACTCAAATTCTATCTACATAACCTCCATTTAATATTAGAAGCAGCAGCTGTGTGTAAGAGGAAAACCATATAATAGCTTATGCCATTTTTAACCATGTAAAATAAAATTTAAGTCACAAACACATTTTGAATGTATCTTTCAACCTCTACAGGACACAAGGCAATGCTGAAGTTACTTAACTTCTAATTTTAAAATAGCATTTAAATAAAGGTGATGTCAGCTAGGAAGATAGATTTTCAAGAAAAGGCAGATTTATTATTTTATTCAAAGCAACAGTAGTTTTCCCTCTAAAGCCTTTTTTGTATTTATTCTATTAGTAAGTTATAATGCGTTCTACGTAGTTTATCTGAGCAGTTCTGAACCCACCCATAGTTGCCTCTCCTTACATCCATCTGATTGATTGTACCACTTCTGTAGCAAAGCCCAAGGTAGCTGCCCATATACAGGTTGTGTAGAGAATACTGTCCCTTGATTCAAGTATACTTTTGTATCTCAAAAGTTTTAGAAGTCCTCTCCAGCAAGTTGTGTTTGAATTTAGTTACTAAAATCATTTCATTTGTGAAGCAGTAGTGTTTCAACCTGAAAGTATTATTGCTATAGTTGTAATTATTGTCCAGTAACTCATCTCCTCCCACACTAGAAAGTAAATTTAAACAACTAATTTGTGAGATACAGATTGCTTTGTGTTAACTGCTTCAAGATAAAATCACCTTTTTTTTGGGGGGGGGGGAGGTTTGGTCATTCAGGTCTGAATTAAAGCTAAGCTGATGACAATGTTCAATTTAAGTTTGTTTAATGCTGATGAAAGACATTCATACAAAGCATCCTCTTTTTTTTTTCATATAACCCCATTCTTTGGTGGAAGCTGGGGTTGTGGCTCAGTGGTAGAGTACTTGCCTAGCACAGACAAGGCCCTGGGTTTAATCCTCAGCACCACATAAATAAATAGAGGTTTAAAAAAAGCATTCTTATGTGAAGGATGCTAAATGTTTCTTCATATAAATTATCACTTTGAGGGGCTGGGGTTGCATGTGAGGCACTGGGTTTGATCCTCAGCACCACATATAAATATAAAGGTACTGTGTCCATCTACAACCAAAAAAAAAAAAGGTTTGTTTTTTTTTAAAATTATCACTTTGATATACATGTTTTATAGTATGAGAGAACAGAAAGAACAATGTATCCGTTTTGCTACATTTTAATAGCAGATTTTAAGGGAGCAACATCAAACATCAGTAACATCAAACAAAAAGGTACTGAGTACTCCACAGGGTACAGACTGCTGCCAAGCACCTTGGAAAGTTTACATGACATGGAGAAGATGAGGCCCTTCTCTTGAGAAGTTTACAGTCTGGAAATTTTGACTACTCAGAGTTTCAGTTGAGTGAACATTTTATTAAGGCAAATTCTTCATTTCCTAGAACTACTGTAGACTGAACTATTTTTGCACTTGTGAAATTAACCCAATCCAGATGAAAGAAAAGATTAAATTTGGTTGATAATTCTTTCAGGCTCATATAGTTTTATGAGTCTAGTAAACAAAACTGACCTAACAGACAACTGAAAAATTAAAGACTAGATCTCTTGAAGTGCAAGGGCTAAAACAACTATTATTTGTTTTAAAAAGCAAACGGATGGTATGATTAGGGTTTACACTATTTTAAAAATAGGCCAAGTATTGCATTCCCTTCATGCATTGTTCATTTAAAATAGTGAATATTAAAATACGTGGGTTCTACATGTAACCCACAAAAAAGCTCCTCACAAATCTTTATGTTCTGTGTATCAAATATGCACCTTGTGTACTATGAAAGTTTTATTTATGTCTCATCAAGTTAAAAGTAATGTAAATAGTGAAATTATAATAGGCTAATGACCTGCATATTTTTATATGAATGTCAATATATCTAAATAGGAAATAAATGGCAGTCATATCTACCTATATTAAAAAAAATAAAATATCTTTCCAGATTTTTCATACTTGCCGAAGTCTGGCTTGGCACAAATCAGGAGCCACTTGTCAAAAAGAAACTAACTTTATTTTTAGAACTACAAACGCCAAACAAAACAGCTCCTCAGGGAAAAAACCCTCAGAGCCCAACTGCCACCACCGGCTTCCACAAGCCTCTCACCCCCACACCAGCCTCTCAGCCTCCCACAATCCTCCTGCTCTTGAGGCCGATTGGCTGGGTTGCGTGGGCAGAGCCAAAGAAGTCACCAATGAGCAGCTCCGTGGAGGAGCCAATCAGCTAGATGTTGCTGGGGCCGCTGTGAGCCAATCATCAGCTGGCAGTCTGAAGGGCAGGGAAACAGCCCAATGAAAATCACCGCAGAGGAGCCAATCAGCTAGATGTTGCTGGGGCCACTGTGAGCCAATCATCAGCTGGCAGTCTGAAGCTTGCTGGCAGCTGGAAGTTTGCTGGGGCCCCTTTGGCTGTGGCTCTCAACACATACTCATCACTTTATAAAGACAAGGTATGCAGGTTTTAAGGTTTCACAATCAGTTGTCAGAAAAACAGCAGTTGTTCCTAAAGTATCTCATTAGCATCTGACTCAATTTTTTAGATGACATGATTTAGAAGATGTAAACCCACTCCAAAATTTGTAATTATTCTGAGAGAGATGGTTTTAATGTTAACCCTAGAATCATTAATGTTAACCCTAGAAACAATAGCAATGTGATGTAGAACAACTAATCAACATGACTAAAAATGTGCTCACTTTCAGAAAAACAATCTGGTCATCTGGAAAAAAAAATCACAGCTACAATCTGGGGAACACTCCCATATAGGATATTGATCTGATCAAGGCACACTATTTCTAAGTAGAACTATCAGATGAGGGTGAATTTAGGCCAGCTCTAAGGAACAGCCTATAAGACAGACCATAACTAATCCAATTTCCTTTCAAAGCAATCTGGTACTATCCTACCCACTTCAATTCAAAAATTTGAAGTTAATTCAAATCAAAAGACCATATTGGAGCAAAAGTGAGCAAATGTGTAAATCCTAGCACATTCTTATTGCTGTATTAAGTTTGAAGATGAGCATACCTACCACAGCAGTATTGTTCCAGGAAGCAGGGTAGGAACAGTGGTAAATTAGGAAATAGACTATTAATTGCACAATTAATAGGAAAGTAAAAACAAGTTTCAAAATCTACAATAAACCTGTATCCAAAGGAGTCATAACAATGAGGTGCTGGACTTTAGTTCTGTGGTACAGCTTTGCAATGGACTCACTGGCCTATAGGTACGGCTCACTTCCTGCCTCCTGAAGGATGAATATGCTATACAGAGCTATGATGGTTTCTACTGAGTGGTAAAATTCACAGAAATTAGACATTACTCATGTCAGAATCATTCCTTGTGCAAAGTTTGATGTAGATGAAGATAAAGTGGTTTCTTGGTCAATAACTGCAATTTCTTTTAAAGTCAGTGGGTTTCTTGTATCTGTAACCACAATAGATTTAAAATACTTTGATGATTGATCTACTCAAATGTTACATTCTCGATAAGAGGGACTAAGAAGAAACATGAACTAGTAACCATTAGAACAGTATGAATCCTATATGTATATCACTTACAGTTCTATTACAGTTGGCCCAGGTTTAATCTCATCCATCTCCATGAAAGCAAAACATTTGGTGCTGGTAAACCTTTTTGTAAGCTTGTAGTGTTTGAATTCAAAGAAGATAGCTGCACCTAAGGAATTAAAACAAACAACATAAGCCAGAGACCACACATTTCTTATGTGTCACCAGAAGCCTATGATTTTACAAAGTAACGTGTCAAACAGTCTGATGACACAACTGTTGATAACTCACTGTGGCTGTCACTCCAAGCTCTGGTACTAGCATGTCTGAGTGACATTTCTCCATATCATTTAATTCTACAAAGTACAACAAAATTTTATAGCAAGAATGTAAGTTATGTACACAGGTAGAATCATAAACTACCAAAGAATATAAAATATTAAATACTACAAGAAAAACAGAAGTTACTTAAGTATCAGCAGTACCTATAAAAATGGTTTCAATAAGCACCAATATTAGATAGAATAGAAATTTAAGAGTTCCTTTAAAAAAAAATTCTACCTTATATCATTTCTCTCCCTCCTGAAACAACCACGCCCAGATTGTCCTTTCCATATTCTTACAAACTAACTGCCAGTTATACTATCTTTTTACCCAATGCATCTTATTGAAAGAAAAAAAATAATTTAACTGTTAGAAAGTAATCATTAGGTTCCTAAAAGGACTTAAGGTAATTATTAGGGAACCTGCTTCCTTAACTCTGTATTATGAGAAAAACTTCCCTATCAAATAATATTTAACCACATTATTACACAACTAGATAATGCAACTGCTAATTCTCATATTTTAAAAAAATTGATTTGACTTTAAGTCAATATTCATAACTATGTGACATAAGATCTTGTGTTAAGTACACTATGAACACAAACCCAGATAAGTACTGTGTCCTTAAGAAGTCAGTAACTGATAATTACAAACCTTTGGTTAATTTTTCAATATGCTTCTGGAGCTCAATGTCCACATTAAAATGAACATATGTATCTTCTTTTCTTGAAGCCACAGGAGTATCTTGCACAGGAGTTAAATCTATGCCATTCAGATCTGGAGAAAAGTTTCTGCTTATGAGCATTCACATATACAGACAGAAAATATAGAAACTGCAAAGGTTACAGTTCCTAAAGAGGCATGGAAAGAGCTGAGAGGAGATTCTCAGGTTAAGAGATTCCTATTTGGTGTGAGCAAGTATGTGACAGTTGTTGAAGTTCATGGGGTATGTGGAGAGAAATGAATATAGACTGGATAGGAGACCTCATGAAGGGGACAAGGAAGCCTTTACATGGCCAAGTGGACAAAACTTGATCTTCATAGTGAAGTGGTAAAAAGAACAAACATGTTTTTCTTAGGGAATAGCCCACTATATTTTTCTATGCAAAAAAAAAAATCTGGAGTATTTAATTTGCCACAATGGAGCTCTGCCACCAATTTCTAACTTTGATCAAGTATGACTTATTTAGAAAAGCCTTTAAACCTAACCTTATCATAATTTCCCTGTTAAGAACCAAAAATGGATGAGAACAGCCAACAAAAACCCTTTTGTTAATGAATAATTTTTCATATATATTATCTAAATTCTGGTTATACTGTTTACAACATACCCTGAATTTACAACAACCAGATGGTACGTTATATATAGTTTTAATTTTCTGGTTTTTAAAATCTCAGTTTAGTCAAATGCAACATGGACTCATTTAATAACTCCTCAGTGTTTATGTGTTATTCATTTATGTGTCTCAAAAAGCTCAAAAACAATTTAGTACATTTAATAATTAAAAAATATTTACATAAAAATATTTCAGTATAACATATTCAAAGGTAATTTAACATTTACAACATCATTAAATATTTTTGTGTTTTAAGTATACTTTCTGAATGAGTATGCAGTTTTACAAATGGCCTATCAAACAATGTAAATATTTTCCAGTATACTATATATTTGATAACTGGTAACATCGGAATTTAAAAGTGTACCAGTATTAGTGCTGTGGATTCTGTTCTTTAAATAAATGTTTTTCTTTGTGGTCAATTGATAAAAGTTTCTCCATTTAATTTCAGCACCAATCTGTTCCTTTGGTGCAAAACTATAGATTAAAATAAGCCGTTTGTACTAACTATAGTTATTTCTGTAAAATGGTATAATTTATTCCTTAATCACATCATCATCCCACGGGATTGCTTTCAGGGCATGGATGTTATGGACGCACCCTACTTCCCTGTCCCCTGATTTTCATCTGCCTCTGTAGGACTCACCTAAGTAGATACCTCAGTAGCACAGGAAGAAGAAGGGGTTGAAGCAGGAGAGATGGGAAAACAGGACATTGGGCTTTGTGGAGAGAAATGAATATAGACTGGGTAGGAGAAGGTGAGGGGTGCTATTGTTAATCTACATCCTGAAGGCTGTAGCTGCTTTTAAGGATAATGTGTATGTTTAGTCTGCACGTTAGATGGAATCTGAAGAGCAAAAATCTATACAAACTCAAAAGCAAAAGTGAGTGTATAAGTAGGAAATATTTTTTGTAAGTCTTTCGAACTATGTTCTGTTATGATCTCTTCTAGGATTTTGCCTCATTATAGAATGCATTAAAGTAAGTTGTCACATATACAAGATCATCCCCTGTCAAAAACTTTGTCCCATATGAGAAAAAACATAATGCAATTTGCCAGTTATTTACCCTTTACACTAACTGTAATATAGGGATCGATGCACTGTCCAGCGTCTTTCAGACCAATTTTCTCAATCCTGATAGTGAGTAATGTCATTCCCGGTTCTGATGGCAACCTTGGTAATAAAGTACCTGGCAACAGAGAAACCTCAATAAAAGTTAGCTCCACCAATAATGCAGAGTAAATACTTTGACAAACAGAAGATATAGCCTACCTCTTAGGAACTAGCTAGGCATTATGTATTTTTATTTCCAAAATTCATGAACATCTGATGTTATACATTTTTAGAAAAATATTTAAATTTACACATAATATATCTGCATTTCCCAACCATACAATCACCTTTAAGCAGAAATAATAATTTCTATAATAATAGTATATAGTATGTATAATAAAAGTATGTTAAAAACATCACTTGAGGAAGCCCAATGATACATAATAGTATAATATGCTCACATAATATTTATATTCAATATGTACTTCTATATTATATTCAGCATCTTAATATGAAGTGGTAGAACAAAGACAAGAAAAGCTTTTAAAATACTTGTTATACTGTTCTAAAGTCTGAGACATTTAATATCACAGTTGATCAATACATTCTTCTCTTTAGTTACTCCTAATAAAGAAAATAATTTACAATTTGATATTTATGTTTTAATTTAACTAGATAGTCTAACTTCTATTCTTCATTCTATTTTGTATGATTTATTCCCTCAGAAATTAGTACTATACAGACTGACATATAAAATGGCCATTTGTATAACTGAACATTTTTTCCAAAACCAACTAAAATTTTTAAAACTAAAACCCACCCAGAACAACATGACAACATTCACCCACCAAGAACATATGAAGGAAGAAATCAACTGTTCAGTATGTTCCCTTTTTTGAAACTACCAATAGAGAACAGATGCAAATAAGCTGATTTTAATCAAGTATGTATACAGAACCTCAAAATACACTTAACAAAAGATTTTGGTTGATGTTTTTCAAGTTTCTATTCAACAATGTGTTATGCTACTTTTAATGATGAGTTATTTGAAATACATGAAGTAATCAACACACTACATTTGAAAATACACATTTGATTGATGGCAAATGTGGCTTGAGGAAATTTTGGGAGGTGATGGGAATGTTCTGAACTTGTATAGTGATGGCAGATGCAAAACTCTATAGAGGTGTCAAAATCGATGAATTTTATACTTACAGAAGGGAAATGTTATGAAATGCAAATTGTACCTCAACAGTGCTGTTAAAAATGTATTACTTTCTAATTTAAACAAATATGAAGACAATACAGACAAATGCAATAATAGGAAGGCCTGGAGGCTGCATTCCACTGTTGCATTAACAAACCTAAATGGGCTCAGGCTGATATCATTAAATATATACATAATACATTTTATGCATCTTCTTTGATTGACAAATGAGGGTACTTTTAGAAGAGGGGCTTGTACCTGGACATCTGGGATGAACTTCAGAAAATTAAGAAACACTTCTGAAATTTTATGAAAAATGTGAATATGTATACATTTATATTTATATATATACATACATATTCATATGTATGTATATCATATATGAATTTTTCTGCAGAAAAGTTCATTCTATTATGTAGTACATGGCTGTATAAATATGCTACAGTTTATGTACACATTCTTGTGTTGATAGACATTTGAATTACTTCAAGTGTTTGGATATAGTTAACAGGCTATTATAAATACTCTTCTAACATCTTCTAGTGCCCATAAGCACCCATTTCTGAAACAGGGGAATCACTAAGTCACCTGGCATGTTACCTCCATACCTACTATGTAATGACAATCCATTTCCCAAGGTGGTTGTGCCAACTTTTATTCCTAGCCCAAGTGCAGTAGTGTTCCCATTGCTCCACATCCTCACTAGGTACTGTTTTCTCAGATTCTTCATGTTAGCCAATTTTGGTATAAAGAGATCAATCATTTTAATTTGCATTCCTCTGAAGATTAATAAGGTTGAGCACCTTTTAGAATAAATCAAATGTATGATTTCCTCTTTTCTGAAGTGTGTTCAATTATTTTGCTCGATTTTCTATTGAGATGTCTATCTTATTGAGCTATAGGAGGTCTCTATTATTTTGCTGGACAAATGTTTTACAAATAGCTTCTTAGTAGTTTTCCTTTATAAAGACTTTTTGTTGAAGTAGAGCATATACATTTTAAAATGCGCAAATTGTTAGTACAGTTTGCTGAACTTCCACAAAGTGAATACACCTGTATAACTAGTATCAGATCTAGGAAAGATATGATCAGCCTCCTGGGAGTGTCCTTCCCCCCACCCTATCCAATTCACTCTTCCAAAAGATAGCAACCATTGCTAACTTCTAACACCAAGTGTTAGTTTTGAATGTTAAGAATGACTTTTCTCTGCCATGGTGTCTTCTGATTATGATAAATACTTACTGCTAGTAATATTAAAATTTCTTAATATCTTCCTTTACAATCAGTGCTTTTTATGTCATATTTAAGAAAACTTACCCCACTCCAAAATCATAAAGGTATTATCTTGAAAGCATAGTTTTGCCATTCACACTTAATTCTATATGTCACATAGAATTATTGACTACGGTGTATAGTAGGAGCTTTAATTTTATTCAATTTCACATAAATACTCAATTGTCTCAGCACTACTCATTAAAAAGACTGACATTTTCCACCACTGATCTGCAGTCCCACCTCAATCATAAATCATGTGGCAATCACTTTCTGAGTTTTCTATTCTGTCTTACCGGACTGTTTATCCTCTTACCACTAATACAGTATCTTAATTCTACAGCTGTATAAAAGGTCCAGGAACTGCAATAAAAATTCAGATGAGTTTCAGAAAGAGTCTATCTTTATAAACTGCTTCTTCTAATTTATGAACTAGTATATATCTTTACATTTTAAAAATCATAACAATTATTTAATAGAATTTTATTTGACCTAAAAGCCTTCAGAAATAAAGACCTACAGATCCAGGGAAAACTCCTGTTTTTTTGTTTATGTTCCATGAAGAATGTATGGCCATGTAGAAATGACTGGAAAAGGGGGTGTGAGCTAATGGTAAAAGGCTGCCAGGGTCCCAGCAAGCCCTGTCTGGTCAGATTCTTCTTGGCCTCTCTGTATAGCTTTCTTTCCTACTGGACCTAAGGCAGGTCCTGTCTGGAATGAGGGTTTGTAAGGGAGGGGTAAGGGAGGGTAGGGGGACAGTAAGGGAATAGCAGGGAGGGAAGGAAAGAGAAAGAGAGAGAGAGCGCTTTCTAGGTTTTATGACTGGCTTTGGGAGAGAAGAATGAATGGACAGGAG